>NC_058410.1:60544785-60574733 GCF_002201575.2 Neomonachus schauinslandi
TTTCTTTCTTTCTTTCTTTCTTTCTTTCTTTCTTTCTTTCTTTCTTTTCTTTTCTTTTCTTTTCTTTTTTGCTGTTCATCTTAGGTGCTTTCTACTACCCTGTCTTCCAGATTGCTGACCTATTCTTCTGCATCTTCTAATCTGCTGTTGATTTCCTTGTGTATTTTTCATTTCAGTTATTGTATTCTTCATCTCTGATGGGTTCTTTTTTATGTTTTCTATCTCTTTCTTGATTTGAACTCTCACTGAGTTCATCCACTCTTCTCAAATCTGGTGAGCATCTTTAGTACCATTACTTTGAGCTCCTTATCAGGTAGATTGCTTATCTCCATTTGTTTAGTTTTTTTGTTTGTTTGTTTGTTTTTGCTAAAGTTTTAGCTTGTTCTTTCATTTGAAACATATTCCTCTCTCTCCTCATATTCTGTGTTTGTTTCCATGTATTAGGTATGTCAGCTATGTACCCTGGTCTTGAAAGTAGTGGCCTTGTGTTAGAAGGCATCATCTGGGGCCCTAGAGTGCCATCCTCCCAGTCACCAGAACCAGACATTCTGGGCTCTGTGTGTCCGTCTGTGGTGACTGGGCTGTAACTTTGTGCAAGCAGTGGTAGGCAGGGCTGAGCCTCAGCCCAGCTATGTGCAGTGACCAGCTGTGACTTCTGTGAGTATACTGGTATACAGGGCGGCTTCCCAGCCATGCTGTCAGAGTGGCTCAGCTGTAATTGCTGCCCACATGCTGGTGTGTGGGGCTGCCCATCCTTCCCGCAGGGAAGGAGTTGCTTTGGAGAGGCCCTGGTCCTGCCTGGGGCTGCCACTAGGTGTGATGGGGCAGTCATTGCTTTGGGGGAATGCTGATCCTCACCAAGGCTGCCTGCTGGGTGTGGCAGGGCGGGGGTTAATTTAGAGGGGCACTTTCCAGGTCAGGTAGATCCACAGGGGAATGCCAGGGCAGGGTGAAGGAGACACTCAGGCTTAGGTGCCAACCCTGCATTTGCACACTCTGGAAAGTGAGTGCTTCCTTCAGTTTTGTTCCTTAGGCATCTCACTTGCCTCACCATAGTCCTAGCCCTGTATGTAATCCATTGTACATTTCTCAAAACTGAGAAATAACATTGACATTATACTATTAACTATACTACAGACCTTGTTAAATTTCATTAGTGTTTCCACTAATGTCATTTTTCTGTTCAGGATCTAACCCTGGATTCTACATTGCATTTAGTAGCCATGTCTCCTTAGTCTCCTTCATTCTGTAACAGTTTCTTGGTGTTTCCTCTTAAATGAGTTTTATTAGGCTTAGCTTCTATTTTACAAGCAAAATTTAATTATTACTCTTTGTGTTGTGTGTCAGTCAGTATGTATGAATGGAAGTTCTTTCACACATATTAGGAATGCTAGCATTGTGGAATTTAAAACTAATTTTTGCATTAATGGAAAGCCTATTAAGAAAATAACCATTGCTCACCACTGTTTTCTTAGAGTAAGATTTTGTAGGACATAGATTAGATATTCATAAGTGATTTTTTTCCCCAGCTCTATTGAGATATAATTGACATGTAAGTGATTCTTAATAAGATATTTTAGAATACTAGAGTTCTAGAAAAGTTACAATATGTCATGAAATAATACCTTATGTTTCAGTTTTTAATTTAAGGGCACATTGCAGTATTTCAGGATCTCATCTTTCTTTTTGGTTTTGGAGATATATTCTCTCTCTCCCTGCACACACACACACACACAGGTAATTATTAGAATGAATCTTTGGCATTTTATCCCCATTAGTCTGATGAGAATATGTAGAAGAGGGAAGTGACATTAATCTTTGCCATTTGTGGGAGTAAATTTAGGAAACACCATAAATACAGCCGCTAAAAAATGGTAGACTAGGGGTGCCTGGGTGGCTCAGTTGGTTGAGTGTCTGACTCTTGGTTTCGGCTTGGGTCATGATCTCAGGGTCATGAGATAGAGCTCCACGACTGGCTCTGCACTTAGTGGGGAGTCTGCTGGAAAATCTCTCTCTCTCCCTTCCCCCCAATTGTGCTAGCCCTTGTACATGTGTGCTTTGTCTCAAATAAATAAATAAATCTTGAAAAAAAAAGAAATGGCAGACTAACTAGACCCATAAATGGTTTGTATTCATCTAAGTGCTTATCTTGATCTCTTCATATTCTTTATACTAATGAAATCAAAACAATATAAAAAAACATTCAAGCCTCAACCGTTAATGTTTTTGTCAGAGAACACTTACTGGCATTACTCACCTGCACAAGATGTGGCGCTGTATGCTGCATGAAACAAGTTAGACTCCGCACCCAAAGAGAAACCAGTGTTGACACACGTCAGACTGTAAATGTGGACATGTAACAAGGAAGAGTAGCTGCATCTCATTTCTGTATTTTTATTATAAAGTATCTGATATGTGCAAAAGCAAGTATATAATATGTCACAGTAGTATGATTTTAAGAGTTGTAAGCACTATTGCATAAACCCAGTGAGTACATCTGTAGTAGACTGCCTTTAATAATGGATTTCCCAAAAGAAAAAAACCATTTTGGTAAATTATACTTTATTTATATTCATGTATCTTAATTACACATAAATTATTTGGAAGGAAGGAGGGTGGGGGAAGCCAAGCTTTACCCAACTGATACTCCTGACATCTAAAATGGTACTTCTGTCTATATATTTTTTTTTAGCCTGGTGGTTCTTTATTCATTACTACAATCAACAAAACACAGCTGTCTTATGCCTTGGGAATTGTCTTTTCAGAGCAAATTACAGGTATTGTACCAAAAGGTACTCACACATGGGAGAAGTTTGTTTCACCTGAAAAGCTAGAGAGCATTCTGGAATCAAGTAAGTATTAAGAATGTTAACATTTTTCACAGCCTTACTGAACTTTTAATGTATCTATAATTATTAATCACACAACCTGGCACTTAATTAAATGGGCCACTATTCTTTGGATGTTGGTTTCATCTCTCAACTAGATCATAAACTCCTTGAAGTTAGGATTAGGTATTAGATACCATTCTCTCTCACCTGTGGCACCTAACCCAGGGCCAAGCAAATCACAGATGATCAGTGAATACTTTTGGGCTGCTTAGTCCTTATTTATTTAAGGATGAGGTACAAATGTCTATTACTTACACATCCTCAGTTGGTCCTATTGAGGTCCTGCATATATCAGCTTATTTTACATATTATTTTTTCTGATTCCTCCATACTCGGGTACACTGGAACTTCCTTGTCACTTTTTATGTATTTTATGCTACTTATAGCATGCCTTATATTATGGTTCTTTTAAGCCCTTATCTGGCCCGTCAGCTCTGTGGAGGCAAGACTGTCTCTTTTTTGTTCTCCCTGCAGTGCCTAGCTCCGCTTTATACATCGTGAGCTCTTGATTGATATGGTGAATTCCTATCAAGTAATAACATTTAGTTGGTGTTTGGTATTCCTGCCGAGTACTTAACTCATGTATGTGTCAGGCTTTTTGTTCACGTAACAGTATATCAGTAAACTTGATTTGGAATATTGGAATAGTATTAATCCAAGGCAATGGAGGAAGTTCTAAGGATTTCTGCAAGTAACATTGTTGAAAACAGAGTAGGAAAAATTATTGTAAGATGCTTTATAGGAACATTCACTTGTTGGCGGATATTTTCTAATAAAAGCTTATGTTTATTAAATACTTACCATTCTGAACACTGTGCTACTTTATATGCATATATCATCTAACAACTCTAGGACTATATGTTCTGTACATGTGAGAACATTGAGATTCAGAAAGGTTAAGTGACTTGATGTTGGTCACCATCTAATAAGTGCCAGCCTGGGATTTGAACCCAAGCAGTCTGCTTTAGAGTTTCTGTTCTATGCTATATATAGTAAAGCATGATCTGTACTTGGTTACACAGTATTTTTTCCTATTGAGTCAGGAATCCTTTTTTACTTTTATTTTTTTATTTTTTGTTTAAGATTTTATTTATTATTATGTCAGAGAGAGAGAGCACAGAAGCAGGGGGGCAGGCAGGGAGAGGCAGAGGGAGAAGCAGGCTTCCCGCTGAGCAAGGAGCTCGATGCGGGGCTCGATCCCAGGACCCTGGGATCATGACCTGAGCTGAAGGCAGACGATTAACCGACTGAGCCACCCAGGCGTCCCAGGAATCCTTTTTTAATATAGAGTCGCATTAGAATCTTGGCATTTGGAAAGTAATTACATATTAAATCCACTCTTTCTGATTGTTTTTTTCAGACGGTCTGTCAGTTCAAACTGTGACAGGAATGCTCTACAACCCCTTTTCAGGATACTGGCATTGGAGTGAAAATACCAGCCTGAACTATGCAGCTCATGCTGTGAAGTCCACAGAACAGGAACACCCAGTGCCTGAGTTTGTTTTCAAGGGGGAAACAGAAGAGCTCAGACATAAAGACTCTACCAACCCAGGTGTGCAGGAAGAGCTGAAGAAGTGAATTGTTTCTAAGGACTATGTATAATATGGCTTGAAAGTCTGACGTTTACATATGTGAAAAACATACACTTTGTCATTTGTGAGAGGATAGTGAAGAAAAGAAAGTCAACAAAAAGGGCTAAAACCTTGGATAAAAGTTTTGGTTGTTTCATCTAATAGCCACTTTCAAGGGATTATTCTGTGGATAAAAAGTTTTGGCAAGGTATTGTGTAATCTGGGCATTTAAATTCCTCAGCCTTTGTTTTATAAATAGGGTATGCATATTTGACTTCACTTTACAGATTATATATATTCATCCAGCATGTATGCACATATGTATATGCCAAAATGTGTTTTAATTTAAAGGAATCTGCATTATCTATGTTCTTTATCAGGTTTTAGCTAAAGGCAGTTATGCTTCTGACTTATGAAAACCAAATATAGTTTTATGCCACTTATATTTGGGAAGACAAAATGTATTTTTTCCTTTAAATTTTAGTATGTTGGAAAGCAAATGGATTGTTAAATATATGCCGCGTTTGGATTCAAACATTAAAATCAAGAAGTTTGGATGATGTTGGACATACTTCTATACAGTTCCATAAATGTTTTATTGTGACTTTTTTTTTTAAGTAGAAAGGACTTTTTAAAACTCAATTAAAAATTCAGTTATGGAAATTTTCTTCTTTGGCTAACATTTTTATAATTGAAGGGACTGACTTGAAATGTATTTTTATGCTTCTTGAAGTATGTGAGTCCCTGGCTTTTTCTGAAAGTCCAGATGCTCTATATAAAGACATTCATAGAGGCTGTTAACCCAGTGTGACAAACATGGATTGAATGTGTGTGACCCAGGTGGAAGGTCAGCTTTTTAACTTCCTATCATTTTTCACTTTTACACTCATGTTTCCTGTATTCCTTTGTCAGTGTCTGTTAGAATTAGCTCCTCAGGCAAACACTTCCCATCCACCTTAGCTTATCATTTGCTTGTTCTCAGCGGCATTATAGGGGAGGAAACTGAAATTTAAAGAATTAAAAGAGGAATTTTAACTTCAGTTGCTGTTGTGTAATTAAGGTGCTAAAAATTAGGAGCTTCCATTGGCCTCCCTTTAAAAGTTAGATTCTTAGTCCAAATTCTAGTAGTTTTTTTTTTTTTTAATTTTATTATGTTATGTTAGTCACCATACAATACATCATTGGTTTTTGATGTGGTGATTCACGATCCATTGTTTTCGTATAACACCCAGTGCTCCATGCAGTACGTGCCCTCCTTAATACCCATCACCCGGCTAATCAATCCCCCCTCCCCCCTCCCCTCTAAAACCCTGTTTGTTTCTCAGAGTCCATAGTCTCTCATGGTTCATCTCTCCCTCCAATTCCCCCTGCCCATTTTTCCCTTCCTTCTCCTAATGTCCTCCATGCTATTGCTTATGTTCCACAAATAAGTGAAACCATATGATAATTGACTTTCTCTGCTTGACTTATTTCACTTAGCATAATCTCCTCCAGTCCCATCCATGTTGATGTAAAAGTTGGGTATTCATCTTTTCTGATGGCTGAGTAATATTCCATTGTATATATGGACCACATCTTCTTTATCCATTCATCTGTTGAAGGGCATCTCGGCTCTTTCCACAGTTTGGCTATTGCGGACATTGCTGCTATGAACATTGGGGTGCATATGGCCCTTCTTTTCACTACATCTGTGTCTTTGGGACAAATACCCAGGAGTGCAATTGCTGGGTCATAGGGTAGCTCTATTTTTAAATTTTTGAGGCACCTCCACACTGTTTTCCAAAGTGGCTGTACCAACTTGCATTCCCACCAACAGTGTAAGAGGGTTCCCCTTTCTCCACAACCTCTCCAACATTTGTGGTTTCTTTCCCTGTCCATTTTTGCCATTCTAACTGGTGTAAGGTGGTATCTCAATGTGGTTTTGATTTGGATTTCCCTGATGGCTAATGATGATGAACATTTTTTCATGTGTCTGTTAGCCATTTGTATGTCTTCTTCAGAGAAGTGTCTTCATATCTTCTGCCCACTTTTTGACTTGATTATTTGTTTTTTGGGTGTTGAGTTTGAGAAGGTCTTTATAGATCTTGGATACCAGCCCTTTATCTGTAGTGTCATTTGCAAATATCTTCTCCCATTCTGTGGGTTGCCTCTTTGTTTTGTTGACTGTTTCCTTTGCTGTGCAGAAGCTTTTTATCTTGATGAAGTCCCACAAGTTCATTTTTGCTTTTGTTTCACTAGCTTTTGGAGATGTATCTTGAAAGAAGGTGCTGTGGGCGATGTCAAAGAGGTTACTGCCTATGTTCTCCTCTAGGATTTTGATGGATTCCTGTCTCACATTGAGGACTTTCATCCACTTTGAGTTTATCTTTGTGAATGGTGTTAGAGAATGGTCGAGTTTCATTCTTCTGCATGTGGCTGTCCAATTTTCCCAGCACCATTTATTGAAGAGACTGTCTTTTTTCCATTGCATGTTTTTTCCTGCTTTGTCAAAGATTATTTGACCATAGAGTTGAGGGTGCATACCTGGGTTCTCTATTCTGTTCCATTGGTCTATATGTCTGTTTTTGTGCCAGTACCATGCTGTCTTGGTGATCACAGCTTTGTAATAGCTTGAAATCGGGCAACGTGATGCCCCCAGCTTTGTTTTTCTTTTTCAACATCTCCTTGGCGATTCGGGGTCTTTTCTGATTCCATACAAATTTTAGGATTGTTTGTTCCGGCACTTTGAAAAATGTCATTGGAATTTTAATCGGGATGGCATTGAAGGTATAGATTGCTCTGGGTAGCATAGACATTTTAACAATGTTTATTCTTCCGATCCATGAGCATGGAATATTTTTCCATGCTTTTTGTCTTCTTCAATTTCTTTCATGAGTGTTTTGTAGTTCCTAGAGTATAGATCCTTTACCTCTTTGGTTAGGTTTATTCCGAGGTATCTTATGGTTTTTGGTGCTACTGTAAATGGAATCATTTCTCTAATTTCTCTTTCTACAGTTGCGTTGTTAGTGTATAAGAAAGCAACTTATTTCTGTGCATTGATTTTGTATCCTGCCACATTACTGAATTGCTGGATGAGTTCTAGTAATTTCGGGGTGGAGTCTTTTGGGTTTTCCACATAAAGTATCAGGTTGTCTGCGAAAAGAGAGAGTTTGACTTCTTTGCCAATTTGAATACCTTTTATTTCTTTTTGTTGTCTGATTGCTGTTGCTAGGACTTCTAGTACTATGTTGAACAATAGTGGCGAGAGTGGGCATCCTTGACATGTTCCTGATCTTAAGGGAAAGGCTCTCAGCTTATCCCCATTGAGGATGATATTCGCTGTGGGTTTTTCATAGATGGATTTTATGAACTTGAGCAATGTTCCCTCTATCCCTATACTCTGGAGAGTTTTAATCAGGAAAGGATGTTGTATTTTGTCAAATGCTTTTTCTGCACCAATTGAGAGGACCATATGGTTCTTCTCCCTCCTCTTATTAATGTGTTCTATCACATTGATTGATTTGCGAATGTTGAACCACCCTTGCATCCTGGGGATAAATCCCACTTGGTCGTGGTGGATGATCCTTTTAATGTATTGTTGGATCCTATTAGCTAGGATTTTGTTGAGGATTTTGGAATCCATATTCATCAGGGATATCGGTTTGAAATTCTCCTTTTTGATGGGGTCTTTGCCTGGTTTGGGGATTAAGGTAATGCTGGCCTCATAGAATGAGTTTGGAAGTTTTCCTTCTGTTTCTATTTTTTGAAACAGCTTCAGTAGAATAGGTGTTATTTCTTCTTTGAATGTTTGGTAGAATTCCCCAGGGAATCCATCAGGCACTGGACTCTTGTTTTTTGGGAGGTTTTTGATCACTGCTTCAATCTTGTTACTGGTTATTGGCTTATTCAGGTTGTCCATTTCTTCCTGTTTCAGTCTTGGCAGCTTATAGGTTTCCAGGAAGGCCTCCATTTCATCCAGATTGCTCAGTTTATTGGCATATAGTTGTTGATAATAATTTCTAATAATTGTGTCTATTTCCTTGGTGTTAGTCATGATCTCTCCCCTTTCATTCATAATTTTATTAATTTGGGTCCTTTCTCTTTTCTTTTGGATAAGTCTGGCCAGTGGTTTATCGATCTTATTAATTCTTTCAAAGAACCAACTTCTAGTTTCGTTGATCTGATCTACTGTGTTTCTGGTTTCTAATTCATTGATTTCTGCTCTAATTTTAATTATTTCTCTTCTAGTGCATGGCTTAGGCGTCGTTTGTTGCCTTTCTCTAGTTCTTTTTTTTTTTTAAAGATTTTATTTATTTATTTCAGAGAGAGAATGAGAGAGAGCACATGAGAGGGGGGAGGGGCAGACGGAGAAGCAGACTCCCTGCCGAGCAGGGAGCCCGATGCGGGACTCGATCCTGGGACTCCAGGATCATGACCTGAGCCGAAGGCAGTCGCTTAACCAACTGAGCCACCCAGGCGCCCTCTAGTTCTTTAAGATGTAGAGTTAGTTGGTGAATTCGGGATTTTTCTATTTTTTTGAGGGAGGCTTGGATGGCTATGTATTTCCCCCTTAGGACCACCTTTGCAGTGTCCCATAGGTTTTGGACCAACGTGTTTTCATTCTCATTGATTTCCATGAATTGTTTAAGTTCTTCTTTGATTTCCTGGTTGACCCAAACATTCTTGAGCAGAGTGGTCTTTAGCTTCCAAGTGTTTGAATTTCTGCCAATTTTTTTCTTGTGACTGAGTTCCAGTTTTAGAGCATTGTGGTCTGAGAATATGCAGGGAATAATCTCAATCTTTTGGTATCGGTTGAGACTTGATTTGTGACCCAGTATGTGGTCTATTCTGGAGAAAGTTCCATGTGCGCTCAAGAAGAATGAGTATTCTGTTGTTTTAGTGTGGAATGTTCTGTAAATATCTATGAGGTCCATCTGGTCCAATATATCATTCAGAGCTCTTGTTCCTTTGTTGATTTTCTGCTTGGATGATCTGTCCATTGCTGAGAGTGGAGTATTGAGGTCTCCTACAATTAACGTATTGTTATCAATATGACTCTTTATTTTGGTTAACAGTTGGCTTATGTAGATGGCTGCTCCCATGTTGGGGGCGTAGATATTTACAATTGTTAGATCTTCTTGTTGGATAGACCCTTTAAGAATGATATAGTGTCCTTCTGTGTCTCTTTTTACAGACTTTAGTTTAAAATCTAATTTGTCTGATATAAGAATTGCTACCCCAGCTTTCTTTTGAGGTCCGCTGGCATGGAAGATGGATCTCCATCCCTTCACTTTCAGTCTGGATGTATCTTTAGGTTCAAAATGAGTCTCTTGTAGACAGCATATGGATGGGTCCTGTCTTTTTATCCAATCTGCAACCCTGTGCCGTTTTATGGGACCGTTTAGGCCATTCACGTTGAGAGTGATTATTGAAAGATATGAATTAATTGTCACCATGTTGCCTGTGAAGATGTTGTTTTTATAGATTGTCCCTGTAAATTTCTGTAGTATATCACTCTTGGGGTCTTTCTCCTTTTATAGAACCCCCCTTAATATTTCTTGCAGGGCCGGCTTAGTGGTCACATATTCTTTCAACTTGTGCCGGCCGTGGAAGCTCTGCATCTCTCCATCCATTCTAAAGGAAAGCCTTGCCGGATAAAGTATTCTTGGCTGCATGTTTTTCTCATTTAGTACCCTGAATATGTCTTGCCAGGCCTTTCTGGCTTGCCAGGTCTCTGTGGACAGGTCTGACGTTATTCTGATGTTCCTCCCTCTGTACGTAAGGAATCTCTTCCCCCTAACTGCCCTTAAGATGGTTTCCTTGGTTCTAAGATTTGCAAGTTTTACTATTACATGCCGGGGTGTTGGCCTGTTTTCCTTAATCTTGGGAGGGGTCCTCTCTGCCTCTAGGACTCGAATGTTTGTTTCATTCCCCAGATTAGGGAAGTTCTCAGCTAAGATTTGCTCAGATACATCTTCTAGCCCTCTCTCTCTCTCCACTCCCTCTGGGATTCCAATTATTCTGACATTGGAACGCTTCATGGTGTCACTTATTTCTCTGATTCTATTTTCATGGATTCTGAGTTGTTTTTCCCTGGCCTCCTCTTTTCCCTTTTTATCTATTATATTGTCTTCCAGGTCGCTTATTCTCTCTTCTGCCTCAGTTACCCTAGCTGTTAGATTATCTAGATTGGACTGGATCTCATTGATAGCATTTTTAAGTTCTGCCAATTCAGCTTTCATTTCTGCCCTTAGAGACTCTATGTTGCCATTAATTGATTTCTCCATTCTAGCTATTGTCTTCACAATTGCTAGCCTGAATTCCATCTCCAACATCTTGGTTATATCTGCATCTATTTGTAAATCTGCAGCATAAATCATAATCTCTGAGTCTTTTCTATTTTGGGGGCTCCTCCTCGTAGTCATTCTGCTGATGGGTGTTTGAGGGAATGTATAGAGTCCAAATTATTGACCAGAACCCCAGCAAGATGCACCTGTTTTCTTGGGACCTTAGGGTTGCTGGCCTCTTGTTTTCCCAGCCTGTCTTCTGGGGGAGGGGCCTGCCGCGCTGTCACTCAGGCAACCCTGTTCTGGCGGAGTTGCCCTGCGCCCCTGTGGTGGGGGGTGGGCTCAGTGGGAATCAGTTTTTGGGGCTTTTGTTCTCTGCAGCTTTCCCTGGCGGCTTTCTGCGTCTCTTCCATGAGTCAGAGCAGAAGAGACCGTTTCCAACCCTCTGCCTCAGAGCAGAGAGACCTCTGTCTGTTCTTCAGTGAGCTCTCCGGGCCACACTGTCTCCATTTCTGTCCGTGCTGCTATAAACTGCAGCGGCCTGGATTGTGCACCCCTCCGCAGCGCCCCCAGTCCTGCCTCCAGGTCCGGGCATGTCTCTGCCCTTTGTGCTTCTAAAACCGCCAGCCGCTCCCAGTTCGCGCATGTGCACACACGCAAGACCCCGCCACTCTGGGATTCCGCCTCTGGGGCTGCAGTTCGCAGGTGCAATCCCGCTGCTGCGGGTTTCTGCCCCAGGGTTGCCCTAGAGTCCTTTCCCGATGCTACTGGTCTGCGAGTCTGTGCCCGGTCCACAGCGCGCGAGGCTGTCACTCACTGGCGGTGCAGGATCCCCACGGCCAGGCACCCTCCCGCCGCCATTTATCCTCCGATATCTGCCCGCAGAATCATGGCTCTCCGCTTGGTACCTCAAAACCAACCGCCTGCGATATTCTGTTTGTAGAGATCCAGATTTTCTTAGGTCTCAGGCTGGTTTTGTGGGTGCTCAGAGTGGTCTGGTGGATATCCAGCTCAATTCCGGGGACCAGTTGAAATAGGGTCCCCTACTCCTCCGCCATCTTCCCCCCCCCGAATTCTAGTAGTTTTATTACCAAAACAAAGCTTCCTCATTCTGTTAGGAAAAAAAAAAGTGTTGGTATAAAAGAGTAATGTAAGACCAATGTAATGGAATTGATTAAAAAGCAGTCCTCCAAACAAGTGTATTTATTTTAGAGAAAAAACACTAACTTTCAGTTATTAAAAATACATTCTTAAGTGCTGGAAGTTCAGGGTGATTCAGTAATAACTACTTTGTTTCTCTTGACTTCCAATGGAATGAAAAGATGAAAATTTCGTGCCTCTCTGTATAATCTAATTTGATCTTTCAGGCCAATTTCAACCAAATTTCAGGAGAAATAGGTTCAAAAAGATACTACAAATTTTTTTAAGTGTATATTTGTAGAGTGAGGATTACCCAGCTGAAAATTATTAATTCTGAGAACTACCAACTTTTGAAAAGCAGTAATCTAGCAATTAGGGCTATGCTGGAGAGTTTCATCTGCAAACCTTCCCTCAGGAACTCTGGGTTCATGAGAATGCCCTGCAAGAAATAATGATGGAGACTTTATGACTAATGGTCCAGCAAAAGAGACTATAAACCTGACTTAGAACGAAAAAGAACAAGGCTCAGAGAGCAAGAAGTTGAATTTGCAGGCAATCTTAATTTGGGGTGAGGGGAACAACCACGGGAAGCTGGGCAATGACCCTGACCCCCTTGCTCAGGGGGGCTGTAATTAGAAAAACTGCTAGACCATCTGAGGTTGGCTCAAAGGACTACAAGCACTAGGAGAGCAAAACTTTAGGCACTTAGAAGTAGCCATGAATGATGGTAGGAAGGGTCACACGGCAAGGCAGGTGGTAACAGAGAGATCAAGGGGTGTAGCTTTTCCCAAAACTTCTGCAAGGAACAGTGGGATCCAGCACCCAGCACATATATGCAAAACCCCCTGGGAACCTGCAGGAGCCTTCTGGAAGCAGGATTCTAGAAACTAGCCTGGTTAAGAGACTAGAATAAAAAGCAACTGCAGTTGTTACAAAAGCGTTGATTTTTCCCAAAGTTGATATGTTCTGGGGAAAATAAGTGCCATGCAGGCATATAAAACATTGCTGTATTTGTGTGTTCTATATTTTTCCTGAAGACAAAACATCACAAAAGAATTGTCTTTAAATCTTTTATTTTATGGGGCGCCTGGGTGGCTCAGCCGGTTGAGCATCTGCCTTTGGCTCAGGTCATGATCGCAGGGTCCTGGGATCGAGCCCCATATCAGGCTCCCTGCTCATCGGGGAACCTGCTTCTCCCTCTCCCTCTGCCTGCCGCTCCCTCTGCTTGTGCTCTCTCTGACAAATAAATAAAGTCTTAAAAAAAAAAAATCTTTTATTTTATGTCTGGATGTATACTTGAGGCCCTAGAAATGCTATCACGTTGTCTTTCCCCTAAATCATGCCTGAGTGCTCTCAGATGAAAATGTCAATATCATTGCAACTTGTGATCTTAAGGAAACTTTCTATTTTTTGATGAACATGTTTGGATTTGGAAAACAGGGGCGCCATTTGGGTACTAAGGTTGAACATTTTGTTTGATTATGATTTGTTAACAGAGTCATTTTGTAGGTAAGCTTAAGACTCCACAAAGAGCCATTCTTTGTAGTTGTGTTGCTTTGGAGAATTTGTTAAAGGCCTTCCCACTGTTCAGTTGATTTCACAATGGATAATTGGAAAGCTGACAGGATGATGTGTATCCTTTTTCCCCTCCACACCACAGCCAAACATATCAAAAGGGTTGTCTCCATTTCGTCATTCTCTCACTTCTCGGCTCACTCTGCTTGGCCCCCCTCCATTATTGTTTCATTGAGACCATTCTCACCAAAGTCACAGATTGACCATGTGACTGTACCCAGAGACCATTTTTCAGCTCTTATCTCGCTCGTTGACATTGTTAATGACCTCCTTCCTTTAAACGTTCTCCTCTATTTCCATGACTTTACCCTCTTTGACTAACCACTCCTTGTCAGCCTGAGTTCCCTTTTCTTGCTCTACCTACCCACCTGTTGGCTTTAATTGGATGGTTCCCTATACCCATACTTTTATAGTCTCCTGTAAATAAATCTTCCTCAAATTATCTTATTTCAAGGGGGCCATCTGCTTCCCGTTGGGGACCTCACTGATAAACCCACTCCCAACCTCTTCTTAAAACCCTTCAATGGTTTCTCATTGCTCTGAAGGTAAAAGACCTAAATCCTTTAACATGGCTACCAAGTCCTGCCTACTTCTCAAGCCTCATCATTTATTTTTGACAAGTATGCTGGATTATTTTTTCAAGATTTTTATTTATTTATTTTAGAGATGTATAGAGAGAGAGTGCAAGCGGGGTTAGGAGCAGAGGGAGAGGGACAAGTAGACTCAGCGCTGAGTGCAGAGATTGAAGGGGGAGCTTGAGCCCAGGACCCTGAGATCATGACCTGAGCAGAAATCAAGAGTCAGACACTAAACTGACTGAGGCACCCGGGCGCCCCAAGTACGCTGGATTTTAGTAACAGAAGAGTTCATTATCGTTCTTTTGCATTATTTTAAACTTTACATTTAAAAATAAATATAAAATAATTTCAGACTTACAAAAAAAGTACCAAAAGTAACCCAAAGGGTTCCCATATACCCTTCATTCAGCTTCCCAAATGTTACCTTTATTTATTTATTTATTTTAAAGATTTTATTTATTTGACAGAGAGAGACACAGCAAGAGAGGGAACACAAGCAGGGGGAGTGGGAGAGGGAGAAGCAGGCCTCCCGCGGAGCAGGGAGCCCGACGCAGGGCTCGATCCCAGGACCCTGGGATCATGACCTGAGCGGAAGGCAGATGCCCAACGACTGAGCCACCCAGGCACCCCCCAAATGTTATCTTTAACCACAATATGATGATAAAATTCAGATAATTAACTTTGATACACCACCATTATCTAATCTACAAACCTTATTTAAGTTTATTAATTGTCCCACTAGTGTCTTTTTTAGCGGGAAACAAGATCCCACATTGCTTTAAATTGTCATGTCTTAGTCTCCTTTAATTTGAGACAGTTCCTCATTCTGTCTTTGTCATTCATGACTTTGACAGTGACAGAGCACTGGACATTTGTTTTAAATGTACCTCAACTTGTATTTTTTTTTCTTATTATTCTTCATAATTAAATCCAGGTAATGCACTTTTGGCAAGAACACCACAGAAGTGATTGTGCCCTTCTCAGTGCATCCTGTCAGGAGATCACGATGTCAATATGGCTTGTTACTGTGGATGCTAAGTTTGATCACATGGCTAAGGTAGTGTCTACCAGATTTCTTCACTGTAAGTTACTGTATTTTTTCCTTTATAATGAATAACTACCTTATAGTAAGATACTGTGAGAATATGTAAATGCTGAGTTGTTGGTACTTTGGCCCATCAGTTTTATCATCCGTTGATGGTCACTGCTTGAAACAGTTATGACTGTGGTGTTTGTCTAGCGGTCATTCTCATCTTTCTTTCTACACTATTAATGGAATTCTGAAAGGAAGAACTGTCCCTTCTCCCCCATTTACTCATTTATTTAATTATTTACTTTTATTAGAGTGGACTTGCGGACATTATCTTCTATGGTTATAACCCACTGCTATCATTTTCATTACTCAAGTTGTCCCAGATTTGGCCATTGGGAACCCTTCCCATGTCCTTTCACAACCCTATACTTTTTCAGACACTTCTTACTTTCTGGCATCACAGGGGACTCCAGGCTCAACTTGTATTTGTCTTGATCCAGCTCAGGAATTCAAGGAACCCCAATTCCTTTTATTGGAGAATAGTATTTAGAAACCAAGATCTGAGCACTGAGTATCCTCTACTCCTGGGACATCAGTGCTTCTAGACCCTCTCCGCAGACAGAGCTAGGAGGTAATGGATGCACACACCTGCACACATCTATACTTGTTTCTCCCCACCCCATGTGTGTGACGAATTCAGACTGATACCTCTGATTGCAGTCCAACATCACAAGGTTTATCCCACCATTCCTGCTTTCTTTTTTTACTTATTTGCTCAATCCTAGAATACTCATAGTTTCACAATAGCTAAAGAAATTTAATTTAACCTTAGCATATATAGTTAAAATACGGTGTTCCAAAGTTATATTGACTTAGTTCTTTTCTTCCTCATCCATGTCAATCCGGTTGTGTTGTTCATCGTAATTAGTTTGTAATTTGTAATTCATTTGTATTCAGTTGGTTCATATGTTGCTGTTTGTATTTCTTTTTGGGTTCTCCCTCCCCAACATCCTGGCTGATTTAAATTTATTTACTTTTGGGGTATGTACAACTAACATGGTTCTAAAAGTCAGAACTATAGAAAAAGTTGTACTCCTGGACCTGTCACTCCCCCATATCTCTTCCATTCCCGTATCCCCTACATCCTATTCTTTCCACTCCATTCCTCCTTACTCACTGTAGGTACCCAATCTCATTATTTTTCCAGTTTCTCACATATGTGTGCGCATGTGCGTTTTGCACAAATAAACAGATACATGCATAGTTCTTGCTTACAAGAAAGGTAGCAAACCATAGCACCGTTTCATGCTTTGTCTCAAGTCTTGTATTGTTACGTTCTGCTCTTGGAGTTTGCACAGTTTCCCCTTCACTCAAGAACATTCATACCCCCTAACTATTAGCCAGCATCCTCCCTCCCCCCACTTAGTTCCCTGTACTTCTCCTTCAGACCTCGGCCCAAGCATCACCTCCTCTAGGAACGTTTCTTTGACTGCCTTGCCTAGTGCAAATACCATTTTTAACTTTATACCGTATTTCCCCTATCACTTATCACAATTACAGGTTTATATTTATTTGTGTGAATAGTTGATTAGAATCTTTCTCATGCCAACACTATGTGGGCTGGACCATTGTTCTATTTCACTCACTGTTGTATCCCCTGACCCAGCTCAGTGCCTGGCACTTGGTATTTGTTTGTTAAATGGGAAAATGAGTGAATGAAATGCTGGTAATATATTTCAGTAACATTTCAATAAAGTCAAGTAATTTGAATAATACAACAGGTTATTATAGGTTATTTTAAAATGATAAGCTGCTTACATTTACTTCACTATGCGACTGCTACCTTCATAAAAACCCAAAGAAATAAATTCAGTTTTTCTTGAGTTTCCATAAAGTATTTAATCTGCTTGTCTTTATTCTCAATTCCCCTTTTTCTTTTTTCTTTTTTTTTAAGATTTTATTTATTTATTTGCCAGAGAGAGTGAAAGTACAAGCAAAGGGAGCTGCAGGCTGAGGGAGAAGCAGGCTTCCCGCTGAGCAGGGAGCCTGACTTGGGGCTCTATCCCAGGACCCCGAGATCATGACCTGAGCCCAAGGCAGACGCTTAACCAACTGAGCCACCCAGGTGTCCCATCAATTTCCCCTTTTCCAAGAGTAGGGTCATCTTTTTGAACAGTAAGCCATGCCATTTCCAATGCCTGAAGAGCCTCCTTTTTTTTTTTTTTTTTGTTCCCCAGTAATGACTTCTCAGTGACCCTCTTGACCACCTGCCTGTTAATAGACTTGGCCAAGGCTGGTGGATGTCCCCTAAATCTCTTCTTCCCTTCTGTAGCAACAGAACCCCTTATTTTAGCTACATTTCTTGACCTTCCTTGAAGCTAGATGTGGCCATATAACTTAATTATGGCCAATGAGATGAGTGGAAATGGTATGTGTACCTTCCAGGAAGTGTCAGTAGGGAGCGTGCCCTTTTCCTTCCCTTTCCTCCCTCCTGCTGGCTGAAAGGGGGAAATGGTGGCTTGAGTTGGAACAGTCTCAGACTTGGAGCTGGAGCAACAAGACAGAGGAGCCTGATATATACATTACTATATCAGGGATATATAATGAGGGAGGGAAGGAGGGAGAGAGAGAGAGAGTGAATGACTATCCGCTTGCTTAAGCTACTGCTGTTTGGGTTTTCTATCACAGCCAAATCAAATCTTAAATTATTATAGTTTGCCTAACCATAAATTCCAGACCTAGAGTCAATATTACCCTTTAGTGGATGGGGTTAAAGAACCTAAACAAACATTTGTTGAATGGAAGATCCCACACAAAGGAAAGCAGTGATTTAGGGATCCTTATAAGAGTGGCCCACTTTATGGGGCACCTGGGTGGCTCAGTCGTTAAGTGTCTGCCTTCGGCTCAGGTCATGATCCCAGGGTCCTGGGATCCAGCCCCGCATCGGGCTCTCTGCTCGGTGGGAAGCCTGCTTCTCCCGCTCCCACTCCTGCTGCTTCTGTTCCCTCTCTCGCTGTGTCTCTCTCTTTGTCAAATAAATAAATAAAATCTTAAAAAAAAAGAGAGAGTGGCCCACTTTAGGTGCAGGAAGTCAGGACTGTGGGGGAAAGGGGAACAAGCTAAAAGAAACTTTCTACAAGGGGAAAGTCAGACAAATCCAAACTGTGAGACGTATACAAGTTAACTGACCCAAACTGTGATGTAGATCAGTGCAATGCAAGAACTTTGATGGATTCTGGATAGAACAGCAACAATAAAACAGCTATAAAATATTTTTGAGACAATTGCATAAATGTGAACATAGACTAGATCTGAGATAACTTTATGGAATTATTATGAACTTTCTTATATGTGATAACATTGAGTTTATGAAAGACAATGTCCTTATTCTTTGAACCTGCATAGAGTTGGGATGTAGGTACTGAAAAACAAGTATCTGCAACTCACATTCAATGGGTTTAAAAATGAAAATAGGCCATATTGTTAGAAAAAGATGAGGGACAAGTGAGAACAGTTAGATAAAGACAGATTAAATACTTGTCAGGACTTTGGGAAAAACTGTATTTATTTAGGTTTTTGGGAGTGTGTGCGTGCTTGTGTATAAACACAGAGAAAGTATATGTAGCAACATTGGTAACTGGCGAATTTTGGTGAAGGGTGTACTCTTCCATCAATTTTTCTGTAGGTTTGAAAGTCTCAGAATAAAAAGAGAAAACGTTAGTGATGCTGTGATATTGAATTTGCCTAGACAAGAAGTTCTGCATCAATTAATGTAAATTCTGTCTCATACTGTTTTTTAAAAAGATTTCATAAGTAATATTGGCCCCTTACAGTAATCTTTTGCTTTTATGGAACGCCAGACCCTGTGTGAAGGGCTCTGCACGCATTATCTCATTTAAACTTCCCAGCAGCCCCGGGAGGTAGGGACGACCGTCCACTCCACTCCCACAGGGCTGCTAAATGTGTTCAGTGTCACACAACTATTAAGACTCAACGAGGATCTGAAGCCAGGCAGTTTGATTCGTGACCCTGTGCACTTCGCTTGTACCCAGTGTCTGTGCCATCATGGGGTCAGAGTAGTAGCCTGACCATACACATTGGCTTATCATATCTCTCAGTTGTCCGAATGCAAGGCCACGTCTTCAAAGCATTTAAACCCAACAGAGCTTCACAAGGTTTACAGTCTGGGCTATTTGCCTCCATTCTCTTAGAGAGTCATTACTTTTCTATGGCTGAGCCAACTACATGCTACTAATTGTAATTTGATAAAATGCTTTAAAGACCCAGAATAAAATGATATCCTTACTTTCTATAGTATAGTCATAGGTTTTACTATTGTATTAATGATAAATTGAGGAAAAGTATTAGAACACTACACATCAGAAATATCTCAGTCAAGCAGAAAAGTCAAAATGTTGGACACTATTTGAGATGTCTTTATGATGTGTACTAGGGACCTCACGAGGGCTTCTGCATATGGTTGACCTGCACCACACAGCGTTGAGAGGCATCAAATAGAGATTTAGAGAGACTGCTTGGTAACAGGCACAGGGGCAAGTTATGCTTCCTGGAAATATTTTTCAAACTTGGACTGGCAAGGTCCCTGCAATTCCATAAAACGTATTTTTATCATTATAGGCTTACAGAAATAGGCCTGAAAATCTAAGACTCCTAAGCAAATATTGATGTAGAAATAAAGATGGAAATGAGACCAAATGCAAGAAAGTGTTAGTATAACCAACACATAATCGCTTTTATTAACTTACAGTGTGACTTTATTAGAAGAGAGCTTCTTCGTTGATTATTACTAATGAGATGCAAATGGCATGCTAGCCTTCTCTGTATCAAGAAAAAATAAATAAATAAAAAGTCCTGACACTGAAGGTTTGCATGGAAATCAAGCAAAATAATTTATTGTGAGTTCAATAAACCTCTTGTATTCCAGCAAGAAAAGGATGAGCCCTTATAAATGAGCCACTGTTTAGGAGCTGAAAGGCACCAGTTGGACCCAAAGAAAACAATATGTTCTCAAGATGATGTGGCAGAGCTGAGAATGGGGTGGGGGGGAGGACAGTTACAAGGTAAATATGGACACCAGATGTTTCCATTTTGCTCATTCTGAATTTTTGTTTCTTTTTTCTCTTTAATTTCTCTTAATTTTTTAAAGCTCCACTCAACATGGAGCTTGAACTCATGACCCTGAGATCAAGAGTTCCACACTCTTACCAACTGAGCCAGCCAGACACCTCTTGAATTTTTGTTTCTTGTTGACAGATGGAACCTAATGGACATAGAACTCACAGACATCAGGTGAGATCTCCATTCATTTTTCTTACTCTAAAACAGTCCCTGTAGTATCTGGAGTCTACAGACAGGTTTCTGGGGTTCCAAAAACCCCTTGAAATAGGGAACAAAATTATTGGGGGGAGGTGCCTGGCTGGCTTAGTTGGTAGAGCATGCAACTCTTGATCTTGGGGTCATGAGTTCAAGCTCCATTTGGGCATGGAACCATTTTTCTTTTACCTTAAAAGAAATAAAAGTGTGTGTGTGCATGTATTTTTTTGCTAAGAACATCTCATAGCTCTCATCAGAGTCTCAAAAGGATTTATGACCACACAAAAGGGTTAAAAATTACTCTACTAAAATACTGCCATGGGAAATACAGTCTTTACTTGGCAGAGTATGTCAGGAAAAGAAAAATATGGTCATTCTATATTTTTGCCTGTAATTTGTAAAAATGAACATGAAAGCTGTCCAAAGTTGTGAAAGGCAAAAACTGGGATATTTAAATTGCCTCTTTTAGGTCAAAAAAAATTTTTTTTTGGTAGGCTCTACACCCAACGTGGGGCTTGAACTCGTAACCCCTAGATCAAGAGTCACAGGCTGTACTGACTGAGCCAACCAGGTGCCCCATTTTTGGTCATTCTTTTTATATTGAATTGGAGAGATGTTTTGGGATTCTGTCCTTAGACTTAATTTTGTCAGGATGACATGGTGGAAGGCCAGCTTGAATTAATTAATAACCAGATTTATGCAGTGTTTAAAGAATTTCAACTCATAGGGGTGCCTGGGTGTTGCAGTGAGTTAAGCATCTGGTTGTGATCTCAGGGCCGTAGAATTGAGCTCCGTGTCAGGCTCTGCACTCAGCAAGGAGTCTGCTTAAAAGACTCTCTCTCTCCCTCCCTCTGCCCATCCTCCCCACTCTCTCTCTCAAATAAATAAATAAAATCTTTAAAAGAAAGAATATCAACTCATAATGCTGATTTTAAATAGAGATAAATAGATTAATAGGTAGATGGCTAGGCAGATGATGATGGATGGATGGATGGATGGACGGATAATAAATACTCAACTATGTTGTCAAAGAGCTTAAGGGAATGGCTTTAATCCAGTGGGATATCCAAGCAGCTCACCTCCCTGCCCTCAGCTACCCCCTCCCTCACACATACCATGGGGTGGCACCCAAACCCACCTCACAGTGACCAGGCCTTTGCCCTTACAGGCCTTTGCTTATTTACTTGAGCACCCACAGACCTGGCAGTTTTGCACCCAGAACTTTCCCTGAGAACCAATCAAAGGAGGCTGAAACTTAACTCTTCTACAGGCAAATCTCTCTGTGCTCCTGAGATGACATCTTCCTTTGAAATCGATCAGTTCAGGCCCAGATGACTGGTGCTCCAGGGACCTGCTGGGGCCCAATATTTTTGACATTCTTGTAGCCCAGTAAGATCCCTGCTAACCATAGTCACTGACTGAGATTTGGATACCCCATACTGATTCTTTTCTACAATCTCTCCTTGAGACTCTTTCTTGAGTTCTTCTTGCCTGACTCTATCCCCCAATGCTCCCTTCTCCTAGACTTCCTGCTGCAACCTCTAGAAGCCCCATTTCATGATTTACTGATTACACTACTTCTCAAGTCTTCACTGAAATTTTCTTTACCTGCTACTTTATCTGGCTGCCCTCTGAGGATATGATTTCATCTGGAGCCATTTTGAGAGGAAGTTTCACATTCTCAGAATTGAGAGATGGGGTTTGTGTCATCTGTACTTGTGGCCATAACTCTTGTGTAAGAGCTCTTGTGTCTCCAAGCTTCAAGTCTGGCTGTCCTATCCTCTCCTTCTCTATTGCTAACCACCTACTTCTGATCACTCCCCTCAGTTACAGCATCTCTTTTGTTCTTCCCCTTCTCATGTTCTCCTGTCTTCCTGAGAAACTCCAATGTCTAGGTGGATGGTTTGTGTCCTACCTCATCAGCAGCAGGACCCTGTCTCTAGAGGTTTCTACCTTCATAGACACACCTAGCACTTGAGGTGACCTAAGAACATCCGAAATTGTGGATTGAAACCCCCACTCAGAGGAGGGAGTCTCTCTAAAACTATGATAGAAAACCAAGAAGCCATGGAAGAAAAAATCTGAAAAATAACAAGCTGGGGAAATTGACTTGCAAATCAATTCACAGACAAAGAGTTGTTTTTCTCAATTAGAAGCTCATATAAAATCAATAAAAAGTACTTGTACCTAGTAAAAAATGAACAGTTCACAGAAAAGTCAATACAAATGCATTTTAAAGAAATGCACCCAAGTTCACACGTAACAAGAGAAGCACAAATTTAAAACTACAGTGAGACACTTTTCTCACCAAATTAGGAAAGATCAAACATTTAAGAATATGTTTGGTAAGGGTATGTGTAAGGAAACAGACACTTTCAAAACTATTGAGAATGTAAATTGCCCTCTATGAAGGGCAACATGGCAATATGTATCATAATTACAATGCCTGGCTCCTTTGAACCAAAAATTCCACTTCTAGAAATATATATGTATATATGTGTGTGTGTGTGTGTATAACCACTATTTTCTATGCAGCTATAAAAAAAATCAGGAAGCTTAGAAGTTCTATATTTGAGATAAGAAAGAAAAGAAAGTAATGTGCAGGACAAGCAGTTAATGATGCAATTTTGTGCAAAAATACTTTAAAACAATATATACATACATGTATACAGGTACATGTATATATAGGAAATGCTTTTATAATGCATGGAATATCTCTGGGAATAAACACAGAGGCTGATGGCTGTATTTGTCTCCGGGGAGGGGAACTGGGCAACGAGAACAAAGTTAGGAGGGAGACTGTGTCTCTTAGAGTCCCAGCAAGAAACTGAAGGCACACCTGAAGTGGGCATTTTGAAGAGGGGCAAAGAAAGACTATTTACAAAACTGCAGTGCCCCAGGGCCGGCAGCCTCAGAAGTCATAACCACCCCTCCTGCTGAAGGAGAGGTGTATGGCCTTGGTTCCTGGAATCCACCGAAGGTGGCAATGTGGAGAGAGATGCCTGATCGGAGCCATGGCCCAGGTAACTGCAGGAGAAGACCCTACGGCTTAGGCATCCCTCCCTTGTCCTCCTCCTGTCTTCCAACCTCTGTCGTGGGGCAACTGCATGCGGGACGTTCCAGTGCATACAACCAGAAGCCACGGTGCGAGGAACTCATTGATGTCCTTCATGCAGTCCAGCCTTGGGGGCGAGGAGTAGGGTGGTGAAGAGTCAGAGCACATCTGGAGGCAAGGGGAGAGTATCGGGCACAGAGATCTACTTTTCATTGCATTCTTCTTTGTAGCCGTTGAATTTTGTACTGTGTTCATGTATTTATATTAAAAATAAATCACACAATCTCTTTTTTAAAGAATAGACAACTATTTATTTCCCCCTCCAACTGTCTATCACCTTTGCTTTCCTTTTCACAGCCAAATTCATGGTGGGCGTTATCAACACTTACCGTCCTTCCCTTCATTTTTCAAGCCCAGCTTCCAACCCCTTGACACTTGAATGTGCTTGGCCACCAAGGTCATTAAGGTCTGTGCTGCTGGCTAAATTTATTTTACTCTACTTTTGGGAGCATATAACACTACTGATCTCACTTCACCCTTTCTTGAGTCCTGTTGGTTTTTGCAGCCCAACACCCATCAGGCTTCCCTCCTGGCTCCCTCTCCTTCTCAATTTCCTGGGTGAGCCTCTCTTCCTTTGGCCACCCGCTAGACATGGTATTCTCAGGGTTCTGTCCTTGGCCCATTCCCCTCTCACATAGCGTTGACTCTCACATTCCCATGCCTACTCCCTTGTCTTTAATGTTCCCCAGCCATCTTAATCCCAGGCCCAAATCTCTTCTCGAAACCTCACACTTGGAGACATCTCCACTTGGGCCTTCTACCAGCTGTCTGTTGGGGGCTGAATTGTGTCCCCCTAAAATCCATATGTTGAAGTATTTAAAAATGTGAGTATATTGGGAGATAGGCCTTCAAAGAAGAAATTAAGGTAAAATGAGGTCATTAGGGTGGACCTAATCCAATATGACTGGTGTTTATATATATATATATATATATATATATATATATATATATATATTCTCATCTATATCTATATCTATATCTATCTATCTATATATCCTCTTCTTATAAAAAAAGAAGAGGACGTTAGGACATAGACCTACAGAGGAAAGACCATATGGGGTTGGGGTATAGGGAGAAGATGGCCATCAGAAGAAATCAACCCTGCACACACCTTGATCATGGACTTCTAGCCTTTAGAACTGTGAGGAAATAAATTTCTGTTGTTTAAGCCACCCGGGCTATGGTACTTTGCTATGGCAGGCCTAGCAAACTTGTGCACTGCTCAGGCTCAAATTCTCCCAAACCCTTCTTATGACCCTGCCCCTCACTCATCTGAGCCTGATTATTATTTGCATATATTTTCTCAGCACCAAATCCATTTTGCAGAAAAAAAATTTTTTTTAAAGATTTTATTTATTTATTTGACAGAGAGAGAAACAGCGAGAGAGGGAACACAAACAGGGGGAGTGGGGGAGGGAGAAGTAGGCTTCCTGCTGAGCAGGGAGCCCAATGCGGGGCTCGATCCCAGGACCCTGAGACCATGACCTGAGCCAAAGGCAGACGCTTAACGACTGAGCCACCCAGGTGCCCCCAGAAAATGTTTTCTAATAGTTGCATTTAAGATGCACAAGGCCAGCCAATCAGAAAGCAGATAGTCAAAGTCACTTTGTGGTGATATACTAGCTTCCAGCTCTAACGTCAGTGAGGATTCGGGATGCCTGGGTAGGGTAGTGTTAGATCTCTTCCCCACAAGTCAAGCCAAGAAAGCAGAAGCTTTACAATAAAATCCAGGGTAACATTATCAATTAAATTGTTTATTCTTTGAATAATATTTTAATTTCTAATATTTTAGAGATATTTTAATAAAATGACATCTTAAATTTTATAATGTAAAACCAGCAACAGTACCAGCATCACATCCACTTATTATTACCACAGCAGCAAGGTCTTAAATCTTTTAAGCTGTATTTTGAAACATGAAGTATAATATAAATTTTTTCAAGTATCAATGACATTTATAAAAGAATTGTATCCATTTGTTTATGCTCTTTGTGTTGGCACTTGAGAAAGTTGCTATGCTAACAGTAATCTCCCAGGATCCTCTGTCTCCTCCCCCTTCCCACTTCCACTCCCCTCCCCCACAATTCTCCTCCCCATGGCTTCCTCTCTCAGCTCCTAGCATTTGGACTAGGACCTCTCAAAAGTGATATGCATTCCTGTCTCTTCTAATTGCTCCTCTTGAGTCTTGATTCATTTTCTCTCCATGTCTGATTCTGCTGCACCAACCCTTTTATCTGTATCTCTGGTGTTCAAACTCATCAAGAACTGTGACTTGATTGGGCTGGTTTAGAACCATCCAGCATGGAGTGTGTGTGTGTTGGGGGGGGTCCTTTTGGGCAGAGTCTTTGATCCTCTTCATAAGCTGGTGGTGTAGACCACTTTTATTTTTTTATTATTTTATTTAAATTCAATTAATTAACATATAGCATATCATTAGTTTCAGATGTAGAGTTCAGTTGGCTTAGACCACTTTTAATCAAAGTATGGTTTAGTCTTACCAGGAAGCTTGTTAGAAATGCAGAATTTCAGACATCACACCAGAACTACTGAGTTAGAATTTGTATGTTAAAAAGATCCCAAGTGATTCATATGCACACTAACATTTGAGAAGAACTGATCTAATTGTCCCTTATTTGATCATTATGGCAGAGCTGCAGCTGATATACATATACAAGTTTGGGAAGCACCGATTTACTTGTCCCTTGTCATATCATCAAACCCAGGCATAAATAGGCATAGCAGTATTAGCATAAGGAACTGTCTGAGCCCACCTTTCTCCAAAGGTGACAGTATAACTGGTAGGTATTTGAGGATTTGTAGCTATGAGATTTAGACATAGTTCAGAATAGAGTGGTGTAACGATGGAATACCATGGACAGCGCTCTAGCCCTGCTACATTTGAGATATTGTAGATGGTGGAAAGCTCAAAGGGCTGCTGGTGTAAGACACAGTGGGTTTGAATCCTGGCTGTATCATTACCTAGCTCTAGGAATTGAACTTGTTAATTTACCTTCCTTAGCTTCACTTTCCTCATTTGTTAATGGGGATGGCAATACTTATCTACTACAGGTTGTTTTGAAAAGTTACTGAAAAAAATATCACCAGACAGGCAGGTCTGGTGTACAATAAATATTAGTCCCTTCCCTTTTCTTGTCTTGTAAAACCTCAATTAGAGTTAATAAAACAAAGTCCTTGCAAAAGAAAAATAACAAGATCCCTCTAGCTTGGAGCTTATTTATGTCCATGGTTTTGACCCGAAGGCTGTCAGAATTGGTGGCGGTGGTGGAAGAGGTGGACATCTGGCACCCATAGTCTTCATACCATTTCAGTAGCTGAAGGAGCCCTGGGAGGGGGGCTGGAGGGCAGGCATACTTAGCTCTCTACACCTCCATCCTGCAGGACTAGGAGTTCCGCACAGCCACTGGGGATTCAGCCTGGGATCTGGCCCTACACAGGGGATTGTGAGGAGCCATTCTTTGGAAGACTCAGTTGTTGACTCAGGTCTGTTCAGTTCCCCTCTGGCTGTTAACTACACCACCACCGCTCCCCTGGAGCTGAGCCCCTGCCTCTGAGCCATAGTCTTCCTTCTCTTTACGGGTGGGTTGCATCACTTTGTGGAGCAGCTTGGCCATGTAGGGCTTGTCCGAGCTTGCACAAAGGTTGGTTAAGCCTTGCATGGCTCCTGTGCCTTCACAGCTGTAGCTGCTTTCCTTGTTCCCCATAGCTTTGTTCTGACATTCTCATACCAAAATTTGTCCACTTCTTATGTCTACTGACTCCGGAGAGATTACTCTGCCTCCGTTCACTTTTATACAAGCTGAGTTTTAGTAATCTCTCTTCTATGCCACAAATCTAAAGGCTAAATTTTAATCTGCATCAGATTAAGATTATATTTTAGCTTTTCTCGTGAAATTTTATTTTATTTACATGTGCATCTAAAAGATGTTCCCTTCAGGGCGTCTCTGAAAATTTATTTATTTTTATTTATTTATTTATTTTTAATTTTTTAAAAAATATTTTTATTTATTTGACAGAGAGAGACACAGCGAGAGAGGGAACACAAGCAGGGGGAGTGGGAGAGGGAGAAGCAGGCTTCCCGCCGAGCAGGGAGCCCGATGTGGGACTCGATCCCAGGACTCTGGGATCATGACCTGAGCTGAAGGCAGACGCTTAACGTCTGAGCCACCAGGCGCCCCTATTTTTATTTTTTTTAAAGATTTTATTTATTTATTTGACAGAGAGAGACACAGCAAGAGACACACAAGCAGGGGCAGAGGGAGAGGGAGAAGCAGGCTTCCCGTGGAGCAGGGAGACCCATGCAGGGCTCGATCCCAGAACGCTGGGATCCTGACCTGAGCCGAAGGCAGGCGCTTAACGACTGAGCTACCCAGGCGCCCCCGTCTTTGAAAATTTAAACCACATTTGAACTAAAGACCAGGTAATGCTCAAAAATGATCTGATAGGACCAGGAAGCAGCAGTTGGCCGGGCTTCCATGAGTGGGTGGGGCAGGTCTGCCTACCAGAAGAGCTGTGGGAGTAAAATGCAGCAAGTGGCTCTCTGGGATCAAAACATTCAATTCATCTGGTTTCTAACTTGTTTCCTGGACATCAAGTTTGCCAGTGTTGATTCTCCCTTTTGCCTTCCATATTGCTTCACCGCAGGTGATTTATGCTCATCCCCATGACTGAACCTGGACACTCAGGCAAATAATTCAGTACCAAATAACAAACGGTCACTCTTTAAATATTGGCTCAACATCTAATGAGAGCAAAGACTTAGTGCTATGTGGGAAGGGCACAGAAGAACGAAGAATCGCTGGTGCAGAGCTCCTTGTCCCATCTTTGCACAGAGCATTTCTTTCTTTTTTTAAGTTTATTTATTTAAAAACATTTTAAAAATAAAGTTTATTTATTTAAGCAATCGCTACACCCAACGTGGGGATCAAACTCACCATCTGGAGATCAAGAGCCTCATGCTCTACCCACTGAGCCAGCCAGGCATGCCGGCAAGGAGAATTTCTGCGCTGATCCCAAACTTTCCCGCTCTGCTTCCTGAAGCCTTCTGGTCCCTCTCCCAGGAAGAATCTGGTGACCAGCTCTGTCACTCCAGCAGGCCCTTGGGTTCCATTCCTTAGAACCTGCTTATGGGAATTTCGCTTCCAAGCGCACACACTGCTTCTCCCACACAGGTCATGTGTGCAGACACAGTGGTGAATGGGATCCCGCAAGTGCTGGTTCATGGCTAGCATCTTCCGCCGTATCTCCTTCATGGTGGCCAAAAGCCCGTATTTTAGGAACGTGACAGCATTCACTGCTGTTCTAAGGGGCTGGTGTGGTAACGGAAGTAGAAAGGGAGTCCTCCTTTACCCCAGTGTCTGCCCCCTGACGCTAAAGCCTGGAGGGTTCCTATACCCATCCTTTCACCTTTGGAGTGATAGATAAATCCCCTACTTGATTTTTTTTTTTTCAGTTCCTCCAAACAATTTTAAGCTATTCATGCTCTTGCTAAAATTCGTGTGTGTATCATAAAAACTATGAAACATGGCCCTATTGTTTGGACTTACTAACTTTTCAAAATGAATTTAAAAATGAAGTTAAAGGAAAAAAATTGAACACACACACACACACACGCCACATTTTCTGCACCGAAAAGAAAAGGAAAACAAGCCCAAACACCCCACATCTATGAGTTCCCTGATACTGATTTCAAAGGGGAAAGACTTGAGCTGGGTCTGTCAGAGGGGCAATCTCTCTAGAGTACATTTTTGTTGTTATTTGTCAAACCAGACATCTCTCCGTGAGCACACGGCCAAGACCCAGGTAACTGTGCACTGTAATAAGAGTGTTTTTATAAATTATGCAAATACACAGCGCTTTCCTAATGGCCAGAACAATTTAATTGCCGACCTTAATCCGGGCCCTCGTTCCCAGCCCCCGCCGGGTGGCGTTTCCTGCCTGCCCCTCCGCGCGGCCTCAGGTGAGTCCCGCGCGCTCCGCGCTCTCGGGCCTGCGGGAGGAGCTGGAGCGACAGCGGAGGGCGGGCCGGGGCTCGGGGGCCGGGGAAGGGGGGGGCGGACGGAGATCCGGGGCCTCACTGCAGCTTCCTCCCCGTGGAGCCGCATTTCCAGGCACCTCCGCAGCCCTAGCCCTAGCGCGCCGAGCCGTTCCCGGCCGTGCCGCCTGGAGGCGCGAAGCCCGCCGGGCTCGCCCAGCCCTGCAGCTCCGGCCGGGGCGGAGGCCGCCGGACCGCGGAGATGCGGGGCGGGGGCAGGGCGCGGGGTAGGTGACTTTATCCCGCCTCTGTTTCCCTGCCCCGGGGAGCAATGACATCACGCGGCCTTCTCCAGGCGCCGACACAAAGAGCGGCGCGGAGAGGCCGCTGCGGGGGGACCCGGCGGCCGCCGCTGCCGCCCCGGGCCCTGGGGCCCCGCCGGCCAGGCCCGCC
>NC_058410.1:60575133-60600393 GCF_002201575.2 Neomonachus schauinslandi
CCTGCTCCTCCTCCGCCGCCGCCGCCTCGGTCGCCGCCGCCCGCGCCGCCCGCGCCCCCAGCGCGCCGCTGAGCCCGCGCCGGGCCGCTCCGGCCCCATTCCCATGCGGGCGGCGCGGGCCCTGGGAGGGGCGCCCGCAGCCAGCCGCGCAGCATGCACTGGGGGGTTGGCTTTGCCTCGTCCAGGCCGTGCGTGGTGGATCTGAGCTGGAACCAGAGCGTCTCCTTCTTCGGCTGGTGGGCCGGGTCCGAGGAGCCCTTCTCCTTTTATGGGGACATCATCGCTTTCCCTTTGCAGGATTACGGTGGGATCATGGCAGGGCTGGGCTCCGATCCCTGGTGGAAGAAAACACTTTACTTGACCGGGGGAGCTTTGCTGGCCGCAGCTGCGTATCTGCTCCACGAACTCCTGGTCATTAGGTGAGCCGGAGAGAGGGCCCCGCGCAGGGGCGCCGAGAGGGGCACCTGGCCAGGGCAGGGCTGGCGCGAGGGGGGACCGTGCCAGCCTCTCGGTCACGCCGTGCAAATGCCCAAGAATCTTGCCCTTACCTTTCCTTAGAGGCAGTCCGTGGTCACCTGGCCTGAGGGGCAGTTTCGAGTTGACAGGAGAATTAAACTGGTAGTGGGAGGGGAAAACATTTGTGTCCCAGTCCTTTGGTGCTAAAAAGCAAAAATTCTCCGGGTTGTTGTGGAACAAGAGTCTATTAGGGAATGCCTTTAGTAAGATCCTAAGTGCAATGTTTGCAACAATAGAATGAGGCCTGAAAAAAAAAAAAAAAAAAAAAAGAATGAGGCCTGGTAGAGATACTAAGTTACACTTTCATGAAATGCCTTATTTGTTTGTAGGTAATAATGCCGGAATATTAACCACTAACCTTATCTTTCACATAAAGGTTAGTTCTTCACTATCCCTCCCCAAATTTCAACATCATCAAAAAGCTGAAATTGCAAAAGCTCCAGGGACCTCTGGGTCCCTGTTAAAGAGGCATTAAAGGTCAAGTAGAGTGCTGTGCAGTTTTGATGCAGCCTTAACCTGGTTATGGGCTGCTCAGGTATTTTCAAGCTAAGCACCAACGTGGGGTTTCAGTGCCATTGTTGTGCGAGCAGTGGGAGATCCGAGGACGGGACTAGCACATGGGCGTGTTTGACAAGAACACGGGAGTCACCCAGTGCCGTGCCGTAAACAGTTGCATAGGCTGCCTGCCGCAGAATGTTTACAGGACTGACTTGGAAATGCCAGAAAATGGAGGCCCCTACTGTTGGTACATCCAGAAAGACATGAGATCTTTGAGTAGGGTAATACCATAGGCTCCTAGGATGGGCCTTTGGCTCACTGATAACATCAATTTATGATTAAAATTTCCATGCGTTGGAGCCATATGACCCTGGGAGATGACCAGAAGTGGGCAGTTTTCAATAGCTCAGAATATCCCTGTTGGCCAGTATTTTTTAAGTAGTGACAAATGTGTTCCACACTGCCTTTTTCCAGGGGGGGATCCTACACAATAGCTTATAAACAAAGACAGTGATCCGTGACCTTTAACAGGCCTGCTGGAATTCCAGGACATTGTGACAGGCTAACTTAGGTATTTTGAATATTTCTAGTCTCTTGAGAGGGTGGGAAATCATTTAGGTCTGAGGAAATGTATTGGCTTTCACTATTATTTAGCCATAATTGAGAAGTTTTATTTTAAGCTTATTATGTACCCTGAATTCTCTCACTTAGCAGGTGGCTTGAATCATCTAGTTGAAACACATAAAAATTTTTAAAGTGAATTTAAAGTGAATTTCTCTAGATCATTTCTTATTTTTGCTAGTTTTAGAACTTGATTTCAAGTTAGATTTCAAGCTGTATGAAAAACCCAAAACATTTGTACAGTACTTTAAATGGTAACCCAGTTGTTTCTCAATTATATTCCAGTCCAGAACCTTTTCAGGATCCAGAACCATGTGGCTTCTCGCCAGTTTAACACTTTGTGGAGGGAGTGAAGGCACGGCTTCATAGGACCAGGTCTAAACCTTGCTTAAATGACCTTGCAGAAATAGCAAGGAGCCCAGAGCTCATCCAGGGAACAGGCCACACCCTGGCAGGTGTGGTCTCTGGACACCGAAGAGCCCTCTGCCCACAGATGTGTCCTTCCCCACTTAGCATACTACTTGGATACTTCTTTAGATTGGGACGTTTTTAATCCTTAGTTTATTCACTTTTGTTTCTTGATGGATGTCTAAAGCCTGGGTAGGAAATATGTTATAATGGAGTAGAAAACCCTGTTATAAGGCAAATAATAAAAATGGCTGCCCACTTTTGATCCCTTAGTAGGGACTCTGTATAGAAGTGCTTTACTTGCATTTATCCCTCTCAACTGTGGTTGGATGCTTGATTCCCATTTCTTAGAGAAGGCATTTACAACTGAGGGAGGGAGGTTAAACCACTTGCCCAAAATCACACAGCAAGAGTAGTAGGATCCAGACCTGGGAATGTGTGTGTGCGGAGTCTGCATTTTTTCCCGTTGCCTCCTAGAAAGTACCAATGACAACATACGCCTGGCTGGAGGGAGACGAAGAGAACCGTAAAGAATTGGGGCATGGCCCAGGGAAGACAGGCCTGTGGCAGGGACCTGAGTTTTTGACAGCCTCTAGGGACACAGAAAGACAGGGAGAAAGACTGAACAAGTTCTGGGACTGTTAGTCAGAGGTGACATGACAGAGACTTCCATTTAGGGCGAAATCTCAGTGTCAGGTGTCTCTGTAGTTTAGGCAAAACAAAACAATCCAGAATCTGCAGGATGGAAAACACACCTTGAAATGATTACAGTGTCTCAGGTCACGGACAATGGTAAAGTCGTTACCACTCGACTTGGATTTTCTGCTGGAGAGACTTAACCTGAGTGTGTGGCCATGTGTCTAGCGTGTAAAGGAAAGTTGACTGGTGAGAATTACTTAGGAAGTTTCATTAAGGAGTATAACCAAAGGAGGTATTTTGAATTTTATGCCTGCTTTTCCCATGGCAGTATTTTTAACCACATATTGTCTCAACCCTCTACTTTACTCCCCCTGAGTGGTGACAGCCTAGCAGCTATCTTAAATTCAATCCATTTGAGAATGTGTGGTTTGTAAATTGAATGACTAAATAATGATTGTGTTGTTGGTAGATCTTTTGCACTTTGGGCCCTTGGGCTCAACCTGTCCTAGAGAATTTAGGGACTCAGAGCAGCCCCCAGGTCAACCAACATCTGACCTCCATAAACCAACAGCTGGTCAGCCGTACACAGAGGCATGGTCATCCATGATATCCGTCATGATGGGAGTAGGGGCTAGTCTTGCTGTTCCGTATGTGTTCTCTTATATAACCCTCATTATAAAGCCACTTTGGAAAGTACAGCTGTCCAGGTATTTTAAAAAATACCTGCTCCTCTGATTCTTCTACGTTAGAGAGTAGTTTCTGATGTGTGGAAGGAGGGCTCTGGAGCCAGAGTAGGTCCACATTCACTTTGCTTATTTTAACCATGTAACCTTGGAGATGAGAAGAAGCTTCTTGGCTACTTGGTTTTCTCATCTGTAAAATGGGGGTAATTATAGTAGCCTGCCTTATGGAGTTGGTTGAGTTAGCACGTGTGAATTGCTTCGAACAGTTTGACATGGAAGTGAGCATGCAATAAAAGTTGGCCATCATTGGCTATCAAAACTTCCTTCCGTAAGTTCCAGGCTTGAGTGGTCTGAGTCAAACTGGCTGTTTTGATAGAATTACTTGAGACATTGCGCATTTCAGTGGTGTTAAAGGGGCTTAAGGGCTTGGGATCTGGAGCTAATAATGACCTGATCTTACAGTGATACTCCTTGGACAAGTTATTTAACCTCTCTGAGCTTCAGTTTCCTTATCTACTGTATAGTATAATACACTGAATTCAAACTATAACAATATCCATGCTATGGTGTTACTTCAGAATGAAATAATATGCATCATGTATACAAAGTCATTGGCATATGCTTGTCACATCCATTCTTAATATGATATGGCCCAAGTTAACCATTAGAATTAGGTATTTCTGGCCAGCAGAGCAGAAGATTTTACATTTATCTCCTCTCTTTCTAGTTCTTAAATTTTTGTCTGGCTACTTTACATGAAAATACCACTCTGACTTGAATTATTGGACTGGACAAAATCAGTTAATTGTCAAATCTAGTTTGTGCTCTCTGGGAACAGTCTAAGACGCTTCTTAATTTTAATATCTGACCTCCCCAACATTTCATCTGAATGAAAGTCTTTGTTTTATATAGCAAATATTGCCGGAAAACAGCAAATATTTGTGTTCTTTTGACTTGAGCAGTGTTTTCCAAGTGAGTCATTCTGAACTCTTTAAGTGGAATGGGCGCTCTGGTGGTAAACTTCTCCGAAAGAGTTGGTTTTACTGAACGCAGATACCTCAGGAGGTGAGCTCCATAGGCTGATGATACAAAGAGCTTACCCTTGCTTGGGTGGACGTAGGTTAAACTGGGAGTGATGTGAGGGAACCAGAGGCTCAGGGAAGGCCTAGGGGAAGAGTGAGGTCTATTTGACTGGGAAGTGGTTGGGTCGAGCTAAAGACGGGGAATTGCAAATGGTTCCTGAGGGTGGTGTAGGAGCGAAGCTGTGGGGGATGATGAGATAGTGTAGTTTAAGGGGATAAGACCGTATCTGAATGAGAATAGATTTCTACCATTCTTACATGCTGCTGGATAGCTCCACAAATATTTACTGATTTTTAAAATTTAATCCTCATGCTAATTGATGCAGAATTGGTACTGCCCTCACTTTCTGTGGGTGAGAGGAAGAGAGGCCTAGGATAACGTGGCCAGTAGGAAGCAGGGCTTGGATGTGACTCCAGGTGTCCACACTTGGAATCTAGCATTTTCTCTATTATACGGTGTCCACTGAAAAGCTGCACCAGGGAAATCCTCCCACCCAAAAAAGTAGCCAAGGGAAAGCTAGACGTGTGGCTGAGAGAGAAGAAAGAGAAGAGGCAGGGTATTAAATTATATGCTGTGTGTCTAGAGCGGGGACCCTGGGAAGCTAGAGAAGATGAAAGAGAGCCCAGAAGCCAGCTTCCTTGGCATCACACAGATGAAAGGCCAGGTGAGGGCACACATGGTTTGGAAGGGGGACCAGAATATTCAGGGTCTCAGATTCCCTGCAGTCTTGGTTCCTAGCAGAGTAAAACTGTGCTGTTATTCCTGGGTTCTAGGAACAGTTTCATGGTACAGTCCAGGGGTCAAGAACGTAGACTCTGCTTTCCTGGTTCGGTCCAGGGTATGCCATTTACTAGCAAGGTGACCTTGGGCAAGGCAATCCTCTCTGCCTCAGTTTCCTCATCTATCACCCATGATAAGAGTAGTAGCTCCCTCATAAAGTTATTGAGAAGATTAAATGAAATAATACCTGTGATGCCCTTAGAACAATGCCCAACACCCAGGAAGCACACACTGTCATTTTTATCCCTTCAGCTTGTGCCTGGCCACTAAGCATAGCCCACTGGAGAAGGGTGGGCCTGTATTACAAAGTACTCTTCCTGCCTCCATGGGCTATAGTTAGCCGAGGGAGGTTGATACATAGCTACTCTCTAAGCCCTTGGGGTCACCGTGATCGTTTGTAAGGTTGTCTCGTGTTTTGGCTAAGCCTCCACTCTGCTCCTGGGTGAGGTGAGCCCCCGTGACAAACAGATCTGCTTGTTCATGGAGGAGCTACAACCCACCAGGGACCTCCGGGGAACTCAGGGAATTGAATGTGTAACACGTGGATTGTTCTTTATTTCTGTTTTGGTTTTGGCAGGAAACAGCAAGAGATTGACTCCAAAGATGCTATTATTTTGCATCAGTTTGCAAGACCTAACAATGGTGTCCCCAGTTTGTCTCCTTTCTGTTTGAAAATGGAAACTTACTTAAGGATGGCTGACTTACCCTACCAGGTACTTGTGTACAAACGTGTCTTATTCTCACGACAGTAACATCAGAGGGGGAGTTCCTCATCTCACACGGTGGGAAGGGCTTGCTCTTGGTGGCCGAGGGGTGGGTATGAAATTAGCAGTGCCTGGTCCTTAGCAGCTACTTAGGAGAGCCTGGATTCTAGGGTCTGTTGGTTTTTACATCCAGTTTAATGGGGGATCCAAAGGGTATGGACTTTTGTAAGTTTCAGGGTCATGGTATTTTTTTCCTGACATAGATTAGGCCTTGGTTAAGCTTGGATAGGCCTCCTGGGCAGCTATTAATAAAGGTGGGGTACCATTGCTCTGTGTGGTTTTTTCCTTGAGATTTCTGTTTGATAGCATTATATTTTGTCTCTCATGAATCCTAGGGGGCAGAGCACCTGGCAGGCCACCAGGGAGCTAGTTGTAGATTTTGTGAGAGCTTTTCCACAGTGCTCCATGTTCTGTTTGGGTGGCTTTCAGGGAAACATTCGCTCATTTCGGCATTCAAGAATGAACTGTATTTAACAGTATCCATTCTTCTGTGAGCTGTGTCTCACAAATTTGGCAGGTTGTGTTTTCATTGTTACTCAGTTCTATGTATTTTTTTAAAAAAATTTTCCCTTCTCTTTCACCTGATATCTAGCTATATATACAAGTTTGTAAAGCTTTGATTTTTGTTATTGTTTTTTAATTTTGTGATCAGAGCAGACAGTCTCTGTGATATTGAGTCCTTGAAATTTACTGAGGCTTTAGCCTAGAGTGTGGCTAGTTTTTATGAATGTTGAAAATCATTCCATATTCTCCGTTTGGGTGAAGAGCTCTCTAGATTTACTTGCTTGAGCATTTGTTTAGTGGATTATTTAGCTCTTGTATATTTCTGCTTATTTTTTGTTTGCCTGTTCTAGCAGTTTCTGAAAGGAGTAGATTTAAATATCCACAGGTATTTGTTGATTTATCTTTTCTTCCTGCCATCCTCTCAGTTCTTGCTTTGGTTTTTTTTTTTTTTAAAGATTGTATTTATTTGACAGAGAGACACAGCGAGAGAGGAAACACAAGCAGGGGAGTGGGAGAGGGAGAAGCAGGCTTCCCGCTGAGCAGGGAGCCTAATGCAGGGCTCGATCCCAGGACCCCAGGATCATGACCTGAGCCAAAGGCAGACGCTTAATGACTGAGCCACTCAGGCACCCTCAGTTCTTGCTTTATGTAAGAGATCATAATGGTTAGGTAGATATAATGTGAAAGGTCATATTTATACTCTTTTGTTTCTTCTCCCAGTATATATAGCACATGGCTGTGTCCCCTGCTTTTTTTTACTTCTTGAATTTTATATTGTCAGATATTGAGATTGATTCTCCAGCTCTCTTTTGGTTCATATTTGCTTGGGATACCCTTCTCCATCCTCTTTCTCTTTTCTTTGTGTGTATCTGTCTCTCACAGGCAATGTATTACTTGTAGCCAATCTAAGAGTCCTTAATTGCTGCGTTTTTTCATTTACACTTGTAATTATTGTTTAACTAAGTTATCTCTAACATCTTTATTTATTTATTTATTTATTTTTTCCTAACGTCTTATTTAATATTTTTTCTCATATTATATTGGTTTTTAAATTTTTTTCTCGTTTCCTGCTTTCTAATGGATAGATAAAAAGAAACTTTCTTATCATTTAAAACAAATTCTGTTTTTGTTGTTATGGCGGTTGCTCTTAAGATCCAAATTGGAGTTTATTTATCCCTATTATCATTTCTCAAATGCCGTCTTAGTCCTCTGATAATACAAGGATCTTACAGGTTCATGTGAACCTTGGGTCTTTCTTTTCCCAGCCCTGATCCCAAGTGTGTTGTTGTTGTCTAATGTTTTTAATTCTGGAATTTTGGAAATCCTTTCCTTTTTTTACCTGGTTCTTTTTTAGGCAACAAAGCTTACTAAGTTTTTGACCAGCCTTATTTCCCATGTATCTTCTCCTCCTTGATTATTTATCCTTATATTTGAGCACTTTCTTGATGCATACTTTCAGATTGAGCCTTTATGCAGCAAACCTCCAGTGGCTTTGCATGCCTGAGGACGTCTTTATTTTGCCCTCACGTTTGAGATGTCTGCGTTCAAAGTTCTTTGCCTTCAGGGCTTTTTTTTTTTTTTTTAAGATTTTATTTATTTATTTGACAGAGGGAGAGAGACAGTGAGAGAGGGAACACAAGCAGGGGCAGGGGGAGAGGGAGAAGCAGGCTTCCCGCCGAGCAGGGAGCCTGATGCAGGGCTCGATCTCAGGACCCTGGGATCATGACCTGAGCCGAAGGCAGACGCTTAACCATCTGAGCCACCCAGGCGCCTCCCTTCAGGGCTTTAAGAATGTCACTGCCTTGTCTTTCTGTGTCGGTATTGCAGACGCAGAAAAATCTGATGTTAGCCAGATCTTTTGCTCTCTCTTTCTTTCTGGAAGCTTTTAGAATTTGCATTTAATCTCAATATACTTAAATTTCACTATGATGTGCCTTGGTGTGGGTCTTTATGTATCTTGTTTGGTCCTTTCTAAACTCTTGTAGTATGAAATCTTGAATCTTTTTTTTAATTCTGGGGAATTATTAATTTTCTCCAAATACTTCCTTTTCTTTTTTATTTGTTTTAGCCTTCTTCCTTCTTGTCCCCTATTATCCGGATGCTGAAATCTCTGCTTTTATTTTCTCTATATCTGAATATATTCCGTCATTCTATTCTTCCTCCTTCTAGCTGAATCCGTCTTCCTGACATTCCATCGCATCTCTCTGTCCTCTTCTTGTGCCCATCGAGCTGCTTGTCTATTGTGTTCAACTTCTGTATTTTTCTTCTTAATAGTTCTCCGTGATTTGTATTACAATTTCTTCTTTTACACCTTAGAGGATCTCTGTTATGCTAATTAAAATTGGTCTGTCCCCATAATCCTGCTTCATGGTGTAAACATTCCGTCTGATGAGGTTGTACACGTCTCGTATCGACTTTGGTTTGAGATTTCCTTTTGCCAGAGAGGTCCACTTCCCTGCCTGGGGGTTTGTACGGGGCAAGGGCCAGAGCTTACGCTACAGGTTGGTGCCTCTGAGGGCATGTAAGAAAAGTAAGAGGTGAGCCCAGGCACCCCCAAACCACTGTGGTCCCTCTGGTTTGCTGCCCCTCTCCAAGTGGCTCTGACTGGTCAGGGCTTCACCTGTAAGCTCTGACAAAGTGGCAGCAACGGGAGGAGGGGTCTCCCTTGCTTGTAACAGAGCAGCTGGGCCAAGCTCTTGGCTGCCCAGATAATGTTAACCCTGCAGCTCCCGGTGCCCCCCGGCCTGTGGTTTCTGAGCCAGTTTCTCTGCAGAAGAGGGGATGGGGCGGCAGTGACCCTCCTAAGGCAGTGCTGGGATGAGATGAGTGGCAGCCTCTTGGCTCGGTGAGTGCTATTATGGAGGCGCCACTGGGGAAAACGATGGAGTGGTACCTAACGGACCGTGGGTGCAGGGCTCTGGGAGGGCACGGCGTGTTTGGGGACCAGAAGGGGGTTGTTTGGGACTGGGAACTGGAATGCAAGGGCTGAGTCTGGAGAGAGGAACACAGCTATTATGTAGAACTTTCTAAGCCAGGAATAGAGGAGAAAACAGCACTGAAGACAGACAAAGCTTGAAGCATCTAGATGCAGTGGGTCAGATCGGAAAGGTCATTGTTGAGCTTGGTGTTGGCAGCCAGCACTGGAAGATACGTGTCACCGAGGGGCTCCAGCAGCTGCCTGTCTCTGTGTCATCATCATTCTTGACCCAGTCCTGACAGTTAGCTTGACAGCTTTGGGGCAGTTAGGGCACCGGGACTGAATTTTGTGCTCTGTAGTCCCTGAGGGCTTTCTAGATCTCTTGCGCCCCCTCCGCTTGATGAAGCGATCGCGCTGGTTGCAGGGGCCGGCCCAGCTGCCACGCTGTGCTTCCCTGTCCCCTCTTGCCTGCAAGCCTGCCAGTCCTGCCTTTACCAGCAGCCCAGTCGCAGAGCAGCTGATTTTAGTGCGTGTGACTGGAGCTGCGGGACACATGTCTCACCAGGAGCCTGAAGCTGGTGACCACTTACCCCCTTGCAGAATTACTATTTCTTGTTTGGTACATATAATATACCTCTCTATAATGTATGTATTTTAAAAGAAAGGTGTAGGCGTGATTTTTCTTCTGTGAGGTCTCTGTGGAAAATAAATGGAGGGGGTGTTCAGCTCAGGACAGAGATTTGTAAGAGAAAAATGGTTCTGTGGTTTAGAAGGCTGTTCTGTGCCTGCCACGGGTGCCTTGGGACCTGTGTGCCCTCAGTGAGGGTTTGGGTTGATGCAGGTGGCACCTGGGAAGTGCTGGGTAGGGGTGGGGGATGCATCCCCTGTGCTCAGCGGTACTGAGGCATTTTGTCGGAGATCCAGAGAGCTCTACGCTCTGCCCCTTCTTTGCCCTGTGCCTTGAAAAAGAAAATTTTAGGGCACCTGGGTGGCTCAGATGGTTAAGCGTCTGCCTTCGGCTCAGGTCATGATCCCGGGGTCCTGGGATCGAGTCCCGCATCGGGCTCCCTGCTCAGCGGGGAGCCTGCTTCTCCCTCTGCTTCTCTATCTCTGTCTCTTATGAATAAATAAATAAAATCTTAAAAAAAAAAAAAAAGAAAAGAAAAAAGAAAATTTTAAAATGCCATATTCCTAAGAGCACGACTTTATATTTGAAGTTTTTTTTTTTTTTTTACGTTTTAACCAAAGAGAGACTGGAATAAATATTTGATGACTAAAAGGCTTTTGTTTTTTTTTTTAAACCCTGATCAATGGGTTACAGTTACTATCTTTCCATCTTTTTAAAATCAGAATACACATATTAGTAGGTCAATTTTGAAAACTTTTCATTTTGTAATAATTATAGATTCATAGGAAGTTGCAGAAAAGGTACAGGGAGGTCCTGCAGATAGGGTTAATTTTTTTTCAAAACGAAAATGTCTTTATCTTTTTTTTCTGATTACATATAGATGATGTATGGTCCTTATAAGAATTTCAAACAATACCCAGAGTGTAAGTGGGAAGTGAAAATCACCTGGCATCTTACTAGCTAGAGATTGCCATCACTAACACTCTGGGCCACCCTTCCATACATTTCTCCAGACACACACGAAGATGCCTACATCGTTTGCCGTAACTGGTTGTATTAAGAAGCCTGTTTTTCACACAATAACTGTTTTTAAATATGAGAAAGAAAAAGAAAGAAAATGGCTCATTTGGAACTCTGCTCTGGCTTTCAGCCGTTTTTTTTTTTTTTAAGGTTTTATTTATTTGAGAGAGAGAGCACTAGAGAGAGAGAGAGCTAGTATGAATGAGGGGCAGAGGGAGAGGGAGAAGCAGACTCCCCGCTGAGCGGGGAGCCCTCCGTGGGGCTCGATCCCAGGACCTGGAGATCATGACCTGAGCCGAAAGCCGACACTTAACTGACTGAGCCACCCAGGCACCCCCAGCCCTAACTTTTGATTGTTCTATTTATTTGCTGATCTTGTCTGTCCCCCCCCCCCCCCCCCCCCTTTTTTGTTTAAAATTTTTTAACCACAAACAAATTAAAAACCCAACACGGTGAAAATCATTATGCCCTTCACCTAAATTCACCAATTATTGCCTTTTTTGCTTTATTTCTCTTTATATAAACCATCGTGAACAATTTTTTATGAACCATTTGAAAGTAAGCTGCAGAAATCATGACATTTCACCCCTTAATACTTCAGTATGCATCTCCAAAAAATAAGGACTGTTTTTTTCTACAAAACTACAACACATAGTTGTAAAGGGAAGTGCTCCGTTTTTTCCTTCTTATATGGGAGAAAACCCAGTTTTCCCTATTGTGTGTTTCTTTCCTGTGAATCTCCTTTACTACTAACATAAAACACTTCATTTCTGACACTTCTGGTCACCAAATGTGTGGACGTTTTCCTCCACACCAGGCAACTCTCTGTGACACGATCTGGGTGTCCTGTAATTTAATTCAATTCTGACACTCTCCAGCCAGAGAGTGTCATATCCCACAGGTTAAGGGCTCAGTCCTACGGACTGTATCCTTCCCCCTCTACAGAATTCAGGGAAGCACTTACGTTTACCAGTTCATTAAAAATACATTAAAAGATACAAATGAGCAACCAAATGAAGTGATACGTAGGGTGAGGTCTGGGAGGCTCCGAGTGCGGAAGTTTCTGTTCCTGTGGAATTGGGGTGTGTCACCCTCCCCGTATGGATGTATCTGCCCATCTGGAAGCTCTCTGAACCCCATACTTTTGGGATTTTATGGAGGCTTCCTCACATAGGCATGATCAAGTATTAAGTCCATTTCCAGCCCCTCTCCTCTTTCTGGAGGATGAAGGAGGGGGGCAGGGCTGAAAATTCCTGGCTGCTAATCAAGGTTTGGTCTTTCTGGTGACCAGCCACCACCCAGGAACCATCCAAGGAGCCCACCCAGAGTCACCTCATTAAGACAAAAGATGCTCCTAGTGCTCTTATCACTTAGGAATTTTTATAAGGCTTTTAGGGGCTCTGTGTTGGGAACTGGGGGCAGAGACCAACATATGTATTTCTTATTATTTCATAACAGTGGATGCATGGATTTTTTTTTTCCCAATGTGTTCTAATCCACAAAAGTTGCTCAAATTATCTGAAATGTAGCCAGTGGGAGACCTTTCAAGATGGCTCCAGGGACGCAGTGAATGTAATGGATGTATATAAGCTGAAAAGTGAGGGGACCATGGTTAGTGTAGCAAGTTAGCGTCCCAAGACTTTGGGATTACTTTTTTTTTAAAAATTTTTTATTGTTATGTTAATCAGCATACATTACATCGTTAGTTTTTGATGTAGTGTTCCATGATTCATTGTTTGTGCATAACACCCAGTGCTCCATGCAGAACATGCCCTCTTTAATACCCATCACCAGGCTAACCTATCCCCCACCCCCCTCCCCTCTAGAACCCTCAGTTTGTTTTTCAGAGTCCATCATCTCTCATGGTTCTTCTGGGATTACTTTTAAGGTCTCACATTCTCCATTTCAGAATGGTGATGGTGATGTTAATACTTCTGATGAAGGCACCTGTCAAACACTTCATGTGCATTTTCTCACTTACTCCTGCAACTGTTGTTATCCCCATTCTGTAGATGAGGAAATTGAGGCCCAGGAAAGATTAAGGGAGACCCAGGGAGGACCAGGGCCACACTGAATAAATGATGGAATGAGATTTTTAAACTCAAAGCCTATGGCTTTCACTGCTATGCTAATAATATAGTGTAAGTGTAGATTCTCTCCTAGGGCAGACTTGCAGGGGGAAACTTCAGCTCGGGAAAAATATAGAGGATTTACCTCTTCATGTTTCTTCTCAAAACTACTTTCAGAAACTACCCTCAGTGGGCCAGTCAGACTCCAATTGCTTAAATAAAACAGGCCAGGAATTCTTGAATATATTTAAGGAAGTTAAGGAAAATTAAGTATTATTTTTAAAAGATATGTTTTTATTTTAACACTAATATAACCGATTCTGAAAAATTGAAGTTCATGGAAAGATCATCTGCATCTCATACTCTTGCCAGTTACTTTAAACATTTTTGTGTTTCTCTTTTTAGTATTTTTTGAATTCTAATTTTTAATTAGATTTGATCATAGTGTCTCTAAAAGGTTGTCTCCTATTTTTTTATTTAGCAAGCAAGCAGTTGATCTTTTTTATTTTTATTTTTATTGGAGTATAGTAGACATGCAATGTTATGTTAGTTTCAGGTGCACAACAATGATTTGACAATTATATACATTACAAAGTACTCACCACAATAAGTGTAGTTACCATCTGTCACCATACAAAGTTATTACAATATTATTGACTATATTTCCCATACTGTACTTTTCATCCCTATGATCTTATAACTGGAAGTTTGTACCTCTTGATCCCCTTCACCTATTTTGCCTAACCCCTACATCCCTTCCCTCTGACACCCACCAGTTTGTTTTCTGTATTAATGAGTCTGTTTTTGGTTTGTTTGTTTGGTTTTTTTTTAGATTCTACATATAATATTCCACATATAAAGCATATGGTATTTGTCTTTTCTGTCTGATTTATTTCACTTAGCATAATACCCTCTAGGTCTATCCATATTGTTGCAAATGGCAAAATTTCATTCTTTTTTATGGCTGAGTAATATTCCATTCTATCTATCTATCTGTCTATCCATCCATCCATCCATCTATCCATCCCACATCTTATTTATGCGTTCGCCTATTGATGGACACTTGTGTTGCTTCTATACCTTGGCTATTATAAATAATGCTGCAGTAAACATAGGGGTGCATATATCTTTTCAAATTAGTGTTTTGTTTTCTTTGGGTAAACACCTAGTAGTGGAATCACTGGATTGTATGGTGTTTCTGTTTTTAATATTTTTAAAAGATTTATTTATTATTTATTTGAAAGAGAGAGAGTGCACACAGGGGGGAGGGGCAGAGGGAGAGAAAAACTCAAGCAGACTCTGCACAGAGCACGAAGCCCAATGCGGGGCTTGATTACAGGACCCTGAGATCACTACCTGAGCCAAAACCAAGAGTCAGACACATAACTGACTGCACCACCCAGGCGCCCCTGTTTTTAATTTTTTGAGGAACCTCCATACTGTTTTCCATAGTGGTTGCACCAATTAAGTTTCCTGCCAACAGTGCATGAGGTGGTTTTGATTTGCATTTCCCTAATGATTAGTGACATTGAACATCTTTTCATGCATCTGTTGGCTATCTAAATCTTCTTTGGAAAAATGCCTGTCCTGGTCCTCTGACCTTTTAGAAATCAGATTATTATTATTATTCTTTTTTTAGTATTGAGTTGTAGGAGTTCTTTATATATTTTGGACATTAACTCCTTATTGGATATATCATTTGCAAATATTTTTTCCCTTTTGGTAGGTAGCCCTTTTGTTTTGTTGATGGTTTCCTTTGTTGTGCAAAAGCTTTTTAGTTTAGTCCCAGTTGTTTATTTTTGCTTTTGTTTCTCTTGCTTGAGGAAACAGATCCAGAAAAATATTGTTAAGGCTGATGTCCAAGAGATAACTGCCTACATTTTCTTTTAAAAGTTTTATGGTCTCAGGGTGCCTGGGTGGCTCAGTCGTTAAGTGTCTGCCTTTGGCTCAGGTCATGATCCTGGAGTCCCAGGATTGAGTCCCACATCGGGCTCCCTGCTTGGCAGGGAATCTGCTTCTCACTCTGACCCTCCCCCCTCTCATGCTCTCTCTCTCAAATAAATAAATAAATCTTTAAAAGAAAAAGAAGTTTTATGGTCTCAGGTCTTACATTTAGGTATTTAATCTATTTTGAGTTTATTTTTGTGTGTAGTGTAAGAAAGTTGTCCAGTTTCATTCTTTTGCATGTAGCTCTCTAGGTTTCCCAGCACCATTATTGAAGAGACTTTTTTCCCATTGTATATTTTTGCCTCCTTTCTCATAGATTAATTGACCATATAAGCATGGGTTTATTTCTGGTCACTCTGTTCTGTTCCATTGATCAATGTGTCTGTTTTTATGCCAGTACCCATACTGTTTTGATTACTGTACCTTTGTAGTATAGTTTGAAATCAGGGAGTGTGATGCCTTCAGCTTCGTTCTTCTTTCCCAAGATTGCTTTGGCTATTCAGGGTCTTTTATAGTTCTATACAAATTAGGATAATTCATTCCAGTTCTTTGACAAATATTAATAGTATTTTGGTAGGGATTGAATTGAATCTGTAGATTGCTATGAGTAGTATGGACCTTTGAATAATATTAATTCTTCCAATCCATGAGCATGGTATATCTTTCTATTTATTTGTGTAGTCTTCAGTGTCTTTCATCAGTGTCTTATAGTTTTCAGAGTTTTGGTCTTTTACCTCCTTGGTTACACTTATTCCTAGGTATTTTTTTTTCTCTTTTGATGCAATTGTAAATGGGATTGTTTTCTTAATATTTATTTCTGCTAGTTCATTATTAATGTATAGAAATACAACAGGTTTCTGTATATTAATGTTATATTCTGCAACTTTACTGAATTCATTTATTCTAACAGATTTTTGGTGGAGCCTTTAGGATTTTCTATATGCAGTATCATGTCATCTACTAATAATGACAGTTTTACTTCCTCTTACCAATTTGGATGCCTTTTATTTCTTTTGTGTGATTGCTGTGGCTAGGACTTCCAGTACTATGTTGAATAAAAGTGGCAAGAGTAGACATCCTTGTCTTGTTCCTGATCTTAGAGGAAAAGCTTTCAGCTTTTCACCATTGAGTATGATGTTAGCTGTGGGTTTTTCATATATGGCCTTTATTCTCTTGAGGTATGTTCCCTCTATACACACTTTGTTGAGAGTTTTTTATCATGAATGGATGTTGAATTTTGTCAAATACTTTTTCTGCATCTAAAAATAAAATTTTTGATGACAAAAACCTACTAGAACTTTCATTTCCATAAGAATCAATAATTAATTTTTGTTACTCCAGTTTTTAAAAGGGGTCTAGATAAAATGTACCAAATGCTCAGGGAGGGGGGTGGTCTAGAGGGAAAGGCAGAGGTACAAACAGTAATATTATAAGAAGAGGGGAATATACACTGTACAGTGGAAGCTTGGAGGAAAGGAAGTGATGGTGCACCTTGGGGAAATAGTTCACCAACAAGGTGAAATTTGAACTAAATATTTTAGGATGGATATGACTTGGCAGAGGTTGGGGGAAAGGATTCCTATAAAAGGTAAAGCGTGTACAAAGTCAGAGAGGTGGCAAAGACTTTGATGTGTGTGGGTGTGGGCAGTTGGAATTCAGAAGACTGGAGGGGTTGAGAGCAAGGAGGCTGGGCAGGCGGGCAGCAGCTAGAAGGTATAGGCCTAGACTGCTATGTGGAAGGGGTTAGAATAGACCCATTAAAAACCACTGGGTAATTTTGAGCAGCAGAGATCTTGTATCTCATTTGCATTGCAAACAGTTTCCTCTGATGCCAGTGCGCAGGGTAGAATCCGTCTGCAAATGACAAGAGTCCTGAAGGGGATGTGTTAGGATGATATGGGTAGTATAAAGAGTTAATCTGAAACAGGTGCTATGTTATATGGTAAGTTTATATCTTTAGTGTACAAATTACAAGAGTGTCTGATGTACCAGCAACTTTTAGAGGTATGTGACATTTCTCCTGGGCAACATCAAGGGAGATGTCTAGTGCCTGGCCAAGGAGTGGGGGCAGCAAATGTCACTCTAATTCCCAGTGTTCATAAAGTGTGTGACTCCCTCACCCTGACTCCACCCCATCTGGGACCATGTCCTCTGAGACACTGTGAGATTCTAGCATGAGTGTGAATCAAAGGGGAACTTATCACAGATACAGAGTTCTGGGCACCATTCCTGGGATTCTGATCTGAGCTGGGGCCCAGGAATCTACATTTTAGCTGGTACTGGAGTTGAATCTGTTAGATGCATGTTCTTACACCTAAGTGTTATAATTTCTGGGACCACTTGTTTGCAGTGTAGTGGTATTAAGCATTATTTAGGCATAAGCTGGTGGGTTTCAGATGAGGTCTTTGGTTAGTAGCCTGGCCAATGTGAGCCTTATTATGGTTTATTTTCACTGTTTTGCATCTGTGGCTTGTTCTTACATTATAACTAGACCAACTGTTACCAGGATCATTTCAGCACTACCACTCCTCTCTGGTCTTTTTTGTAACAATATACCAGAGCTCATGATAAAATCTATGGGAGTAAAGTAATATCTTCATGTGAGGTAAATCCTTTTTTTTTTTTCCTTCAAGAGTGACTATTTATGGTCTTAAAGAGTTTATGTGCTGAGTTCATTCACTTGAACAAGTACAGCCACGATCAAATATAGGGTTGAAATGTTTGTTTGTTAACCATACAGTGAAACTTAAATAAAACATTGCTTTTCTCTTTTTAAAATTTACTCTGCTTAGAATTATTTTGGTGGAAAACTTTCTGCTCAAGGGAAAATGCCTTGGATTGAATATAATCATGAAAAAGTTTCTGGCACAGAATTCATAATTGACTTTCTGGAAGAGAAACTTGGAGTGAATTTAAACAAAAACCTTGGCCCTCACGAAAGAGCCATCTCCAGAGCAGTGACCAAGATGGTGGAGGAGCACTTCTACTGGTGAGTCCCCTGGGTGTGCTGGGTGAGTGCCCAGGGCCTGTCCCCGGCCTTTGGACTAAGCCCAAGTTCTGTTTCACTTTTCAGACACTCCCCAACCTCTTCAAAGTTTTCTGCATTCTGACTGATTTAGGGGTCAAAGTTATGACCATTAAGTTTCTAGGTATCTAGACCAAGAGTAGACCTTTTTTATAGAGGCCCAGCTAGCACATATTTTAGGCTTTGTTTTAGGCCATGGCTCTGCTTTCGCTCCTTAAACTCTGCCATTGTCATGCAAAAGCAGCCATGGATGAATGACACGGAACTGATGAGCAGGACTCTTTCAACGAAACAATAAAAACACTGACATTTGAATTTCATTTAATACAAAATGTATTCTTCTGACTTTTTCCCCCAACCATTAAAAATGTATTTAAAAATTTTTTTTTAACTTTTTTATTTTTATTATTTATTTTAGAGAAAGAGAGAGAGAGAGAGAGAGAGAGAGAGAGAGCAAGTGGGTCGGGGGAGGGGCAGAGGGAGCGAGAGAGAGAGAATCTCAAGCAGGCTCCACTCGGAGCTCGAGCTCATGACCCTGAGATCATGACCTGAGCTGAAAACAAGAGTTGGACACTTAACTGAGCCACTCAGGCCCCCCTCCAACCATTTAAAAATATAGAAACTTCTTAGTCTTTGGGCTGTGTTTTGCTGACCCCTGATCTAGACTGCCGCTCACTGAGGTGAGGAAGATATTTCAACTGACTCTGCCCTTTACCCGCACAAATTGCGGAAGTAAAATACTATTACATCAGACACCTAGAGGAGGGAACAGAAGACTAAGTCAGGATAGAAGTCTTAGGTGAAATGAATTATTCAAGCTTTGTAAAATTATCGTCAGTTTTCCTTAGACGACAAGAGCTTCTCCGTGTTCCAGAAGTCAAGTGTACTAGTGCTTTCTGAGTATCTTTGTCCCACCTGGCTGACTCCTAGGTTACGTCCCTTGTCTGAACCGTCATGCGCTGTGTGGAGGAGTTGCCCGTGTTCTGCGTGTGGTATGGTGTTGGCTAGGACCTGTGAGTTAAACAGGCACCGGTCTTCTTGGTTTACAAACTCATTGTCATGTGGGCTTTTTCTTTGCCTTTCATCCATTTTCTGGAGTTTTAGCACCTTTTTGGACACCCCAGTAGGTAAGAGAAATTTTCTTCCTGATTTCTCTAAACTTTTCTTATTCCAGAGATTTAATTAAGAATTGTTAAGCCCACGTTTTGGACATTCACTGTGACTCCTGGGTCATTGCTCACCCAGTAGCTTTCACCTCCCCCTCTGAGAGATACCCACTCAGTGAAGGGTTGATTGTAGAAGGTTCTTCCCCATCACCTTCCAATCTCATCAGTCGGCTTTCTTTCTAGATGGAAACTTGCTTGTTCTTTCTAAACAGAAAACTTGCTGTTCCCTCTCTTGGATTTTAAGTGACTCTCTATTTCTCTTTCTGCTTGCAGTTCTTGCCCAGTTTATTCCAGGGCAGACCTGAAGTGCCGCTTCTCTTCCCCGTCTCACTGTAGAGGTGAGGGGGTGGGGGGTGGGAGCAAGGAGGGAACCCGGCAGAGAGTGGAGGCAGGGGTGCAGATTAGCCTGGTAGTCATCACAGACTCCGTGTTCCTGGAATGAACCCGGGCTTTTCTTGAGGATACCTGTGGAGAACTGCTGGGACTCCCATCTTCTAGAGTGCAGGCGTTAGAGTGTGGGCCAGACGGATGACTGCATGTGATGTCCTGAGCCTCAGGGAAAAGTCCATGGGACAGAGCCCATCTTCCCTCTTGCCAGGTTCCAGTCCCCACTTTGCAGCAATTGAGGGAAGTGAAGAACCAGCACAGGGCCACCCGGGCCCTCTCTCTGTGCCTTCTTTGGATGCAGTCCCCCAAAGTGCTACCTTGTTTGACTGATGGGCCCATTAATGCGGAGAGCTCTTGCTTTGTGAGCTAACTGAAAAGACGCTGAAAGTCACCTTTCATTTTCGTTAGTACTTGTGCTACAACTCTTTGATTTTTTTTTTTTTGATAATAATTTTTTTTTATTCTTATGTTAATCCCCATACATTACATCATTAGTTTTAGATGAAGTGTTCCATGATTCATTGTTTGTGCATAACACCCAGTGCTGCATGCAGAACGTGCCCTCCTCAGTACCCACCACCAGGCTGACCCATCCTCCCACCCCCCTACAACTCTTTGATTTTTATAGTGGTTCATGAAATGTATATTCTAGTCAGAAAGACTTTGATCCAGCAAGACTCCCAAGAACCACCTGTCCCTGCTTTTGGCTCTGGATGTGCAGACGTTCTAGTTCTATATATTTACTCCCGGGTAGAAGTTCATCTTCTGCTCTTTCCCTCCCCTTCTCTCCCTGCACCAGCCCCAGCTAATGCTTGATGGGAGGCAGCTCTTGGTGGGGGAGGGAAGGGTGGGAGGAGTGAGTGGGAGAGTTGGGAGGTGGTACCCTGCTAGGGAAGAATCTTAATTTTATGGACCATAAAAACCCAAGTGCTTGGGGGAGTTGCTTAGGTCACACAGCGACTCTTTTTTTTTTTTTTAAAGATTTTATTTATTTATTTGACAGAGACAGAGACAGCGAGAGCAGGAACACAAGCAGGGGGAGTGGGAGAGGGAGAAGCAGGCTTCCTGCTGAGCCGGGAGCCCGATGCGGGGCTCGATCCCAGGACCCCGGGATCATGACCTGAGCCGAAGGCAGGCGCTTAACCAACTGAGCCACCCAGGCGCCCACACAGCGACTCTTTTAAGGATAATTTTGTTTCTCTAATCAACTTTTTGATTACGAAATACATTTTCAGAGGGGGGCAGTTAGCTACTATTTCTCATGTGTTTCTCCTCAAAGGTTAATTTGAGAAAGAAATAGTGAAGGTGGGAGGTCAGATCTTGACAGAGATATAAACGTCCAGTGAACTTTCAAAAAAATTCCTAATTCCTTCAATTCCCTTTGGCTCCTAGCAGCAAAAGGAAAGCAAGCCTTCCTCTGTTTCATAAGGTTTCCTAACCTTTAGCTATGTTCTTGCTTTGGAGAGACCTTGAACAGGCTTTCCCTAGAGCTCTAAATCCCAAAGGAGAAAAGACGCCTGTCCCTCCAGTAAGAAAATGTCTGAGAAGGAGAGTATGTGGACACTCTTCATCAGGTTCCTTTCCTGCTCCCCGCTTTCTTATCTCAGAGGCCACACACAAAATGTTCACCCATGGAAACTGGGGCCAGCATGAGAAATGGACCACCATTTGTAGAAAAATATAAGGATGAGCTTTTCATGAGAGCTTGTTAAATTCTGACAATGCATGATCTCCAAGGTTGTGTCTGTGTTTATAGTGGTGCAGGAGATGAAATCAATTGTTTGACTCCATTGATTCGAATTATCTGGAGTTTTCAGATATGTTTATTTTGGTCTGAAACTGTAAAAACTCTCCAGGTATGATTTTCTGAAAAGCAAAGACAATGGAAAACTGGCATTTTTACATAAATACCATCCCATCATCCCAAGGCTCTAATTCTGGTTTGTTCAAATAAGCACACGCTAGAAAGAGGTTTTTCTTGAACTTGAAATCCATACCAGCCTGTTCCACTTGCATGACTATTATTGAACATGAGGAAGACAGGTTTTTATCCTCTTTGTTCCACTGAGTGCTTAAGTTAGATCCAATGCAGGCAAGTTGGTATGGAGGGCAGTACGAGAGACATGGGGTCAAATTAGTGGAATGAAATCAAGCTTTGGGAACAGACACTACGGCTTCTTCTGTATGACACGTTAGTGTGGTAAGAGTCTTGTAGGGAGGCGTGAGGGCACTGTGGCAAGCCATCTAGTCATACCACTTTGATCCATTAAAATATAGGCGTTAGAACAGGGAATTCAAATTTGCTTCTAGGTTGGCCATGATTTTTAAATTCTGAATTTGGCTTTTGGTATAGTTTCACTGAATGGGGGAGGTAGGATCCTTTGACTTACCCAAGATCTTATCTAAAAACCAGGAGTCTCTCTCTCCTTAATGACTTAAAATGACTTACCCAAGATCTTATCTAAAAACCAGGAGTCTCTCTCTCCCTGATTACAATTGGATTAATGTGTTTCGCTCTTCCCTGCTCCCCCTGCCCCTAATTTCAGATGTAGTGAGAGGTCCTGTTGGGAGGGGATGGTCTAGGGCCTGTGCAACTCGGTGAAATCACAGAAGCTTATCATACGCTCCTGCACCCCATGCGTTTAAAAGACAAGCAAACAATGACAGGGATGGAGTAGGACATGGAGAAAGGTGTCTATGGTCAGGAAGGCCACATGCTAAGGCTCACTCATCAAACAGTAGATTGCCATGGTTTGCACTTTCCCACATGTTAATATCATCTCTGCTATGGGCCAGGGCTCCTGTTAGGTTATAAGGAGAGATATCTTCATTGAAACATCAGGGGTCGGCTCTTCTTTCCTGTCTTCTTGACCTCCTTTAAAAATATTGAACAGTATTTATTCTTCTGTTCTGACTAAGGTAATCAATCTTTAAGAGAAACCTTGACTCCATTTTGCAGAAGAGATCAGGTGCATCAGTTGTTTAAAGGAAATGAGTATCAACTTTCTGGAAGAGGTTCTCAGAATGATGACTTAATTGTTCAGCCTCGTCTAGTTTCCAGATTGGCCCTCCTTGCCCTCACCAGCTCATGATTCATGACTCCTTGTGCAGTGGGCCTCTTCCGAGTAGAGAGCGACATGGATCTCAGAAGGGAACAGTCAGCCCCTTCTTCATTCTTCAAAGGCATTTCTCTTTTTCCTTCATTCTATTTAAATATTGTCAACCCTTAGAAACACTACTTAGCAGTAGCTGGCTCAGAAGTGAAGCTTTTTTACATGTCAATCAATAATTCATTCTTTCAGTAAACTTAATGAATGACTGACGCCTAGTGGCCAGACTCCATGCTGGATGGGGGGAAGTGAGGCGGTAAGATGCTGTCTCCATCCTCTGGTGACTCCCAGGCCGAGGCAGACGTCGAGCCATCGTGATGGTGGGTGCTGGGGGAGAGTTTGAAGAACTGAGGAAAGGCAGCCAGCACCTGCTGGAGTGATGAGGGAAAGGCTTTCCCAGAGGGATGGTATCACAAACGAAGCGAGGGACCGTCAGTGGTGGGTGAAGGGGCTGGACGCCAGGGGAAAGATTAGGATATCTAGGCAGAGGGAGCAGCATCTGCAAAAGTTCAGAGGTAAGACCGAGGAGCCTGGAAGGCACTTGTAATTCTGTGTGGCAGGTGCACAGGAGGCAGTGGTGGGGGGCGGCGATGGGGCCAGAGAATGGCCAGCTGAGTGTGAGTCAGACTGTAGGGAGCGGGAGCAGTGTGCTGAGCTCAGGAGCTAGGGGGCTTCATGAATGGCTCCAAGAAGCAGCCTGATAGGACTAGATTTGTGTTTTAGGAGCTCTTTGTGACTGCCTTGGGACAAATGGATTTCTGAAGGGCCTTAGGGGATGTCAGGAGACCTGTTAGGAGGCCACTGTGCTCAGGGCCAAGAAATGATGAAGGGCTGAGCTACATGCTAATTGAGTTGGAGAAAAGGGCAAATTCACAGGGTGACTGGCTATCAGGAGCGAGGGATAGAGAGCAGTGAAGAACGAGTCCTGGGATTCTTTCTGGCTTGGGTGAGGAGAAGCAGATTTGAAGGGAAGGAAAATCATGAGTCCAAGTTTGGAAATGTGGGTTTGCAGTTCCTGAGGACCCCTCACGTGGATCCCTGGGTGTCAGGACAAAGGTCTGGGCTGGGTGTAGGTTTGAGAATCATCAGTGTGAAATCTTGGGTGTGAATTAGATCATGCCACAGGTGTGGAGTAAGAAATAGGAAGAATAGTGATGAAGATCTTGGGAACATGCACGAGGTGGTGGGAAAAGCAGTAGAGATGTAAGCTAAGGGAGAGCTCTTCTATGAAAGACACGGACAGTGTCACATGTTGCAGACAGTTAAAGAAAGAGAAATATACAAAGAATGTTTAGGGGCACCTGGGCGGTTCAGTCCATTAAGCATCTGACTCTTGATCTCAGCTCAGGTCTTGATCTCAGGGTCATGAGCTCGAGCCCCGTGTTGGGCTCCTTGAAAAGAAAAAAAAAAAAAAGAAGGAATGTTTATTTGGATTTTGCAACAAGGAGGTATCGTTGGTTTGGGTAAGAGTAGTTTCGGTCAAGTGTTCATGGTTTGCCGGAAGCTTGGTTATGGAAGGAGGTGGATTCTTGGTTTTAAGGATTTGGAAGCATGTGTAAATGAGGTTTGCTGCCTATAGTGATTAATTTAGGATTCCACGAATTACCCATTTTCTTTGGTGTTTAAAATTTGTACCCACTTCGTAGGGATTGACCCTTACAGAGCCTGGCTGGCCCTCATTTGCTTCTCTTCACTGACACTGGGCTGCAGTTTTAGGCACAGGGAGTGAAAGAGGAAAGAAATCAAGAGCAGGGTGGGAAAGAGAAGGGAGGAAGACCAGATAGTTTCTCAGGTTACCTCTGGCTGCAAAATTCCAGATCAACCCAGCCTTCCTCCTCCTGTGCCCTCTATTCCACCCACTAATGGAGGTAGAGAACCTTACGCCATTGCGTGAGTCGGGGTTCCTCCAGCTTAGCTGTGCGACCCAGGACAGCTGCCTCTTCCATCCCCATCTGCTACTTGAACCCATTAGCTGTGCAAAGCTCTCTGTCCATCATTGCATCCTCATCCTGTGCACATGCCCCCATTCCCTGCTCTGTGGAGGAAACTGAAGTCACTTGGCAGGAACTCTGAACCTCTCTGCAGCCCCTCACCCCTTGCGACACTCTCCTCCTCTCTATCCCAGAGAAAGAGCTGACCCTTCCAGCCTGGCCTTCTCACATTCTAACTTGCCCTTGACCTGTGGATTCCCTAACACCACTCCTCACCCTAGCAACTTCCTTAGGTGACTCCTCTCCTCTGACAGCTTTAGCACTCTCGCCGACATGCCCTCACCCACAAGTTCTCTATCTTGAGTCTAAACCTGTCTCCTGAGTTCTCAGCCTTCTGGACATTCTCATTTGGGGGTTCCATGGGGCCTTCAAATGCAACAGCTCGATGCGTCCTTCATCATCTGCATCTGTCGCACCTGGTGTGTACCCACCCATATTGGTTAATGGCATTATCATCCACTCAAGTCATCGGCCTGAGAGAAAAGACTTAATCTCTCACTCAAG
>NC_058410.1:60600403-60629853 GCF_002201575.2 Neomonachus schauinslandi
AATCTCTCACTCAAGTCATCGGCCTGAGAGAAAAGACTTAATCTCTCCTTATACCTAATAGGTCAATAGACTCTTGGTCAATAGACTCTTTTTCTCATACCCCAGAGTTTCTCCTCTGCATTCCCTGTACACCCTCCCTCGCCCCCATTGCCCTAGTTCTTAGGTCTTGCCAGAGTCTTCTAGCCAGCCTTCCTACTGGTGGTTTCTCCATTTCCAGCCCTTCCTTCACATTGCCTCAAACCTGATTACATTTCTTGTCTGCTTAAAACCTTTCAGTGGTTCACCTTTGCTTCCAAAATAGAGTTCATCACCCTTTGTCTCAGGCGCATCCAGATCTGGTCCTGGCCCACCCTTCCATCCTCTGCCCAGGCATCCTGTGCTCCCCGGCCAGTGCTCTTCACGCATACCCTTCCTCCTCTGCTCTGCCTGGTGAGCTTCTGCTCATCCCTCAGGATCACTTAGGCTTATGATGAAACCTGTGTAATTCATCTACAAAGAATGTATTTTTTCACATCAACCTGTCAGTTTAGAGCCACCACATTCCTCAGTTTTACTCTTTAGACACTTCCTGGATGCTCTTATGACCTGGTCATGCTTATTTTGGGATAATTTAGTTTTATTCTCAGTTCATGGACTTGCAAAATAATCAAGGATGGTCTGGCTCTTTTATTGTGCCTTTCAATCCAGTACAACTTGAATCAAAGTGCTGAATTATTCTAATGGAATGAGAAAATTGATAACCTTAATTACTGCAGGTGTAAAAAGAAGAGCAAGTAGGAAAGTATTTAGTTTGCATGTTTATAAAGAATTTACCAGAGTAAATGTGAGATCTTTTATGTCGAAAGATCCATTGACTTCTCTGTCTGTATGTATTAGTTACCGTTGTGATGTACTTTTTCCTATTTTCAGCAAAATCCATTTCTTGACTCAATACTTTATTTTGAGAGACTTATAAAAGAGGTACACAAAGCTTTTTTTTTTTTTTAAGATTTTATTTATTTATTTGACAGAGAGAGACACAGCGAGAGAGGGAACACAAGCAGGGGGAGTGGGAGAGGGAGAAGCAGGCTTCCCGCGGAGCAGGGATCCCAATGTGGGGCTCAATCCCAGGACCCCAGGATCATGACCCGAGCCGAAGGCAGATGCTTAACGACTGAGCCACCCAGGCTCCCCGACACAAAGCTTTCTAATAAGATTTGTAGGCATTATTTTAAAAAGGTGATAAAGAAGAGTTTTGGGTATAGTGCAGAGAGTTATGTTGAAATTGGTTGTAGGACTTCTCAGTAAAAATCAGGAATGCTTAAAAACTTTTAGAGAAATCTTCTGTTTCTTATTTTCTTTTTTCTAGAGGAAAGAACAGTGGAAAGAATAGGATTATACAAAATGATCAACATTTCAGGGACTTTTTTTTTCTTTAAAAAATTGAGGTGGAAAATCGCCATCATTTATTATAATTCCTTGTGTTTTCTCTGTAAAAGTATTTTTCACTCTTGATTTTTTCAAAGTGGCCATTATTGTTCTATGAACCAACACTAGGAGGAGAGACGACTGCTAGTACATCTTTTTTGCTCGTTATGGGGTAAAACTAAAATATCTTCTTTTGGCATTCCCACACCTACATTTTTCTCAGCCTTCGGTAGGAACCCCTTTTAATTTCTGTGTACCGACACTGTTAGCCAGAGAGACATTGCTGTAGTCGCATGGGTTCAGAGCCCCTAATCAGCCGAGGCCCGAGTGTTGTAGCCGGCAGCCCACAGGAACTGAGTTGCTGCTCAGCTGGGTCTCCGTGTTCCATGGCCACACCTGGACAGGAGAGTTGGCCACAGGCACCACCCAGATGGGAAAAGTGACTCAGATGAGTTCCTTCGGTCTTCGTATTCACTTTAGAGATCTGGAGCCCAAACTGAAACAGTTCTCCAGGCTTTCTGGAGAGCAAATCATATACATAATATTTATAATTTATATAGTTTATACCAACATTAGATAGGTATATCTACTCCCTAATCCTCTGTCAAAAAGGCAAAAGTTTTCTTTTTTAAACAACTCTTTGATATGGTAAAATCTAAAACGCATACACAAATGGTGCGAAACAAAAAGGTGCAGCTTAATTAATGAACACAGAGCATATATCTGCATACCCATTCCTCAGATCAAGAAAGAGAATGAAGCCAGCCCTGTGGTCCCTGTGCCTCCTTCCTGGTGTCCCCATGGGTACGCACGGTTCTGCCTCAAAACCTTTGGAAGTGCGTTTCTCCTGTTTTCTGTGGGGTTGCCTCAGAAGGTGCAGAAGCCGGCCTTGGGAGGTGGGGGGGGGCGTGGATCTGAGGGCGGGGGCCCGGAGATGTTTGGTGGAATTGTAGCATGGCATCGTTATCTGGATTTGTTCTAGTTTCTCTTACAGACCCGAAGTCTAGGCATTGGCCAGAAGCTGTTGTCATACCTGCAGAGACTGCTCTTTGTAAAGCTGCTCTGGCTCATTTCCTCTAGAGTGTGCTGACTTGTGACGCACTCACTGGAAATGGACTCTGAGGAGCTGACATACATCTGATGCCCAGTAGTAACCTGTTTCCACACAATTCCAGGACGTTAGCTTATTGCCAGTGGGTGGACAATCTCAATGAGACCCGGAAGATGCTCTCTCTTAGTGGTGGCGGTCCCTTCAGTAACCTGCTGAGGTGGGTCGTGTGCCACATAACGAAAGGAATTGTGAAGCGCGAGATGCACGGCCACGGCATTGGCCGCTTCTCAGAGGAAGAGATTTACATGCTGATGGAGAAGGACATGCGGTCCTTGGCAGGGCTTTTGGGTAACGTACCACACCTTCTATTCTCTATTTTATATCTGTACTTTTTTGCATGATTAGTAAAGCGCTGTTAGTTGACTGATTTAAAGTTTTATTTGGATTGGTTTCTTTGCTTCCACGTGTAGGTGGCAGTCCCACCATTTAACCCGACTCCCTAATTTTCAGGAGCAAATGTCTCTCTCCTTCGTCACTAGCATGAGCCAGGCTAGTGTGGCGAGGCCGGTGCGGAGAGGACACAGAGCGGGCCCCCAGCGGCTTGGAACGTGTTGTGAGCCAAGGGTGATTGTGAGCAAGGGAGCTCTTCTATTTATACACAGGCCAGGGTGAAAGGGCTGCTTGTAAATACCTCTGCTGGAAGAGTCAACTGCGTCTCCGTGGCCATCAAGCCGGTTCTGACCCATTCCGCGTGCACCTGCCGCGTGTCATTTCTCATGCCTGAGTTTCCATTTGTGATCTTAGCGCTCTTCTTACGAGCGTGTTGTAATTCTTCTGATTTTGCATTTACTGTGCACAGTGGGTTTCCCTGTGCTTGGGAAGCCCCTCCAGGAGGAGCCTGGGGCAGCATACGTGTGGGTGGGTGAGGCTGCTGAGAGTGGAGTTCGGTGTCTTCGCTCCCCTGGTTGGCTGGAGATGGCTGGGCTGATGTGCCTCTGTGCTGGGCGGAGCTCGAGTCTTACCTGTGTCAGTTCATAAACACATCATGTGAGTTCAAGAGCTTGTGTGTCGGAACTGATGGTTTCTCCTGGGGACAACTAAGGTCTAGGGAGCCAAGCCCGCTATGTGACCAGTCACGTGACCTGGTCCTTTGGGACTGCTTATTTTGCCCGGGGAAGGTGAGTTTCCACCTAAAAGGCACCCTTACCTCCATTCTAGAGCATATTATTTCCCTCCAGGAAGTGGGGTTAGGGTCTGTTTTGTTGAAACCCATGTGGGGCTCCCTCCAGGGTGACTCGTTCTGACTGGCTCCTTCCCTCTTCTGTACTCCAGATGCTTCCTGGACCTGGAGTGCCCCCCTGAACCCTGGGCTGCAGGGGAAGAGCCCAACAGCATATCCAGCTCTTGGCCAGCTTTGTTTTGGGGGGGTGGTTTGATGCTGACCAGACCTTCTGGTGCTTTGCCTTTCTAGGCCCAGAGGGGCCTGCCTGACGTAGATATGAGTGGAATTGGCCTCAAGTTTGCCTCGTTCCCGTGGAAACAGTCCTGGACTCACAGCCTCACAGAGCAGGTCTGCCGCGGGCTGTTTCCTCCTTAGTGATGGCCCTACCTGCTCACTGCTTCCTTTCTAGCCCACGCTGTCGGAGCCCCAGAAGCCAGGCACTGAGGCCTCAGAGTTAAGCCAGAGATTATGCAGTAAAGTGCTGCTCTTCTCTAAGAACTTCACAGTGTTGGTTCCTTAACCAGGGAGGGCTGATTGTCACTTTTCTGGAATGCTTCTTCTGGTTGGGAGAACCAGGGAGCAGGGGGATAGCGATTCTCTTGTACTTAATGACTTAGCAAAATGCTTCTTCCCCGATTATGGTGAGGTGGGAGGTAGAGCTATTGTCGGCAGCTAGGTTGGATATCTGGCAAGTATTCCAAACAGCATCAAGTCTAGATCATTTCCTGAGATGAGAAATTGATTCGGCTATTTGAGGGCCACCTGGGTGGCTCAGATGGTTAAGCGTCTGCCTTCGGCTCAGGTCATGATCTCAGGGTCCTGGGATCGAGTCCCGCATCGGGCTTCCTGATCAGCTGGGAGCCTGCTTCTCTCTCTCCCACTCCCCCTGCTTGTGTTCCTGCTCTCGCTGTCTCTGTCTCTGTCAAATAACTAAATAAAATCTTTAAAAAAATATTGATTTGGCTATTTGAAAAGCAGGAGTTTGCTGGAGTTCTATTCCACGTGGGAGCTCGGGGAACAGTCTAGGCTCTCATAGGAGAAGCACTTTTGCTGCCTTTGGGGAGAGAGAGGCTCCTTGGCTGAACATCAGAGGTTTTCTTACTAAATGAGGCAGAAAGCATCACCTCCCCCCTCACCTGGAGATACAGCTTACTTTTAAGGCCCAGGTGCCTGAGAGACTCAAAATGCATGACTTTTTGTTAAGTAGTTCAAGATTTGGGGAAATTGTCTAGGGATGTATTTGAGGCATCAGGATAAATTAATTATTGGTGTTTCAAGTCAGTTGACTTCAAGGATTGAAGACCTTCTTTGGGGCAGGAGCTGGGGAATACAAAAGTGAATAAGAGATGGTCCCCTCTCTCAGGTAGCTTACTATCCAGTGGGAGAGACGAACTTATAAACCAGGAATAGGTGAATTATGGCCCATAGCTGGTGGCCTGTTTTTTTTTTTTAATGGCCTATGAGCTAAGAATCATTTTTATATTATTAAAATGTAAGGAAAAAAATGCAACAGAGATCAAATATGGCCCAGAAAGCCTAAAATATTTACCATCTGAAGCTCCATAGAATTTTGCTGACCTCTGCTCTAAATGAGTACCCACGTTCAGGTTGGGCTCTGACAGGTGTCATGACAGAGGTTTGTGCTTGGTGCCCTGGAGACACAGGAGTAGGGGTGAAATGGCAGCGAGAGCTTGGGAGGGCCAGAGAAGAGGCAGCAGGTGTTTTGGCCCCAGAAAGTAAACAGTTGTCCCAAGGAAGAAAATAGGGAAGGACCATCTGGGCAAATCATGAGAAAAGGAGTCACAAGTGAGGGGCATTTTGTAATCATGGTCGAAATGAAGGTTTAAAGGTAGTTTGGGGCCATATTATAAAAGGTAACAATTACGCTGAGATATAAAACATGTAGGTGGTGCAGACTTCTAATATTAGAGAGAAAGAGGCATATCTGTGATTTAGAAAAGTGGCTCTGTTGCTGTCATGGCAGACGGCTTGGGCCTGAGGGGTGGGTGGTAACGAGAGACTGAAGAGAGGCGGTACATATCTTTGGATGTAGTTTAAAAAATTGTGATTAAGTTCAAATTAAAATAAAAAATTAAATTTAAACAAAATAAAAATTAGTTGAGAAAGATGATATCTTTGTGTTGGAAAGGAGACAAAATTATTATTTATAGAAATTAAGAGATTATGTAGCTAAAATAGGGGCACCTGGGTGGCTCAGTCGGTTAAGCATCTGCCTTCGGTTCAGGTCATGGTCCCGGGGTCCTGGGATCGAGTCCTACATCAGGCTCCCTGCTCGGCAGGAAGCCTGCTTCTCCCTCTCCCTCTGCCTGCCGCTCCCCCTGCTTGTGCTCTCTCTCTGTCAAATAAATAAATAAAATCTTAAAAAAAAAAGAAATTATGTAGCTAAAATAATGGAGAATTGAAATTACAGTTAATGAGAGAGTTCAGTAATTTTACAAAGGTACAGACATCCAGATGGCCAACAGACACATGAAAAGATGCTCAACATCACTCATTATCAGGGAAATGCAAATCAAAACTACAATATATCACCTCACAGCTGTCAGAGTGGCTAAAATTAACAACACAGGAAACAACATGTTGGTGAGGATGTGGAGAAAGGGGAAACCTTTTGCACTGTTGGTGGGAATGCAAATTCGTGCAGCCATTGTGGAAATCTGTATGGAGGTTCCTCAAAAAATTAAAAATAGAACTACCCTTTTTTTTTTTTAAGATTTTATTTATTTGAGAGAGAGAGAATGAGCAGTGGGGACAGGCAGAAGGAGAGGGAGAGAGAGAAGTAGACTCCCTGCTGAGCAAGGAGCCCGATGTGGGGCTCACCTGAGCTGAAGGCAGACGCTTAACCGACTGAGCCACTCAGGTGCCCCAAAATCGAACTTACCCTATGACCCAGGAATTGTACTAGTGGTTATTTACCCAAAAAATAGAAAAACACTAACTAAAAGGGATACATGCACCCTTATGTTTATTGCAGCATTATTTACAATAGCCACACTATGGAAGCAGCCCAAGTGTCCACTGATGGGGATGAATGGATAAAGAAGATAAATATGTATATAATGGAATACTATTCATCCATAAAAAGAATGAAATCTTGCCATTTGCAACACCATCGATTGAGCTAGAGAGTATTATAGTAAGTGAAATAAGTCAGTCAGAGAAAGAAATACCATAGGATCTCACTCATATGTGGAATTTAAGAAACAAAACAAAGGAAACTAGAGAGAGAGACAAACCAAGAAACAGACTCTTAACTATAGGGAACAAACTCATGGTTACCAGAGGGAAGGTGGGTGGAGGGATGGAGGAAATAGGGGATGGGGATTATAGAGTACATTCATCATGATAAAATAAACTAAAATAAAATGATAAAAAGTTTACAAAGTTACAAACATGTAAATCTTGGTATCTCAAATAACTGATTAGGAAATATAGTTAAAAATTTCCATTTATAATAATAAAAAATCAAAATATTAGAAATATGATGTATTAGAAATATTCAGGTCCTACAGAAATAAAATTAGATAGTCCTAATAAGAGATAGTAGGTTTTTTAGAAAATGGGGAGTATACCTTCATTCATTCATTTGAGAGTGATACCTCTGGAGCCAGAGGTCAAACCAAGCTCCATCACTTCCGAGCTCTGCAACCTTGGGCAAGTTTCTTCTCTAGGCCTCAGTTTCCTTATGTGTAAAATGGGGACAATAATGGTGAAAAGAAAAGTAGCACATGTAAAGTGCTCAGAGTAGTGCCTGCAGGTCGTAAGCAATCAAGTAACAAGCAAGTGTAAAATACAACTGCAGTGAGGACAGAAAGCAGAGGTCCGCGGTACTGCGAGGGCTGATAATGCGGGGAGGGTTGCCCAGTGGTCAGTGTTAGTCTCCATTCAGTTCTGCATGTTCCCGTGTCCCCTTGGGGCAGGTGTGTGCGTTGGAAGCAGAGATACGACCTGTAGTGGATGCCTGACTTTCACGTGTGCAAGAAGTGCGAATGCTGTCTATTTCCATCCCCTCCCCAAAGGGTGAGAATCAGAAAAGCATGGAAGACATAAAAATCAAGAAGAGAAAGGTTAGGTTTTTGGGAGGCAGTGTGGCTGGAGACAGGAACTCTAGTGGCCACATGAGAGAGGTATTTCTGGAGTCAGATCCCCCGGGGTTCACATCTTGGGCTCTGCCACTTAGCAGCTGTGTGACTTCCCATGAACCACCTGGACTTTTTCATCACAAAATGGGGGTGAGAACAATGCGTCCAGCATAGAGTGCAAGGACTCAGTGAGCACTTCTGTAATGTACTTACTACAGCGTTTGGCACATAAACAATGCTGAGAAGTATTAGCTATTATCATTACCACTGTCACAAGTTTTGTATGTAACACGACTCCATGAAGAACATTGTTTTCTGAGAAAAAAGTCTAAGGAAACCTTTTCTCTGATTTTTACATGTATTAGTTAATTGTAGAAACTTGGGGAAGTTCAGAAGCACACAGAGAAGGAAACTAAGTCACTGTAATCTTATAACTTACTGCTTGCTAACCACAGTTGTCCTTTTGGTACACGTCTTTCCAATATTTTTATGTGTAATTTTGAATCATATAGATGTATTTGTGTAAATGCACACATACACATAATTTTCCAACCTGTCTTTTCCTCACTTAATATATTGCAAATATTTTTTCCTATACCATATAATGCTGTGTGCTTGGTATCACATAAAACTGACGTAAATCTCATCAGCCTTCTGCCTCTTTTATATTTCTGTTCTACCATTAATCCTGAGTCTACAGGTATGAACTTGAAGTGGAAGGGAAATAAGACAGAATGAATATAAGAAAATAAGAATATAGCTGTGTCCCACGTTAGCACAGAGATCCCCAGCTGTGATCATTTGATAGATTAAAATAAGAAAGAAGATGGAATCTGGTACACAGTAGAAGTAACACCACCCATTTGGCAGATGAAGAAACTGAGGCACAGAGAGGTTGAGTGGCTTGCCCACAGTTACACACAGTAAAAAGAGACATTGGTGAACAAGTTGATCACAGGCCTGAGCTGCTAGAGCTGCCACGCGATGAAGATACTGTTGCAAACATTTATAAAATGGCAAGACTTGTGAGAAGTACCACCTGGAGAAGTACTAGGTGCAAGGAGGGCGCTTTTGCGGGAGAGACTAGTGTGGTCAGGGAGGTTATGCAAGACTTCTTTGAGGACATGATACTTCTGGACTCTGAAAGATAAGCTGGAGTTAGGCAGGCATGTGTGTGAGGAGGAGGAATGGGGTGGGACGGGAGACCAGCTTGGAACATAGAAGGGGCATCACGTGTGAAGGCTCTGACATGAAAAGCAGCTGGAAGCCTTCAAGGAATGAAAAGATGGCTAGTGTGTTAGTAACTGTGAGAACTGAAGTGTGGCATGAGGTAGAGGTGGGTGGGGGGCTAGATCACACAGGTCTTCTATATCACTTAAATAATCTTGGCCTTTGTTCTAACAACAATGGAAGCTGTCAGAGGTTGAAATGGGGGAAGTGGCGTGATGCCCTAGAGGGGCCAACAGTGGATGTGGGGTCCAGTGAGGAGGCTGTTGCAGTCCAGGAAAGGTCAGATGGTGTTGTGGGTTACAGCCACGGTGACAGAGTTGGACATATGATGGTGGTTTAGAGCTATATTCTAGAGACAGAATTGACTACAGTTTGGTGACTGTGTGTGGGGGGAGAGAGGCGGGGATGAGAGGGCAGGGGTAAGGAATAACCAGGTTCTTGACATGAACACTTAGTGAACAAAGTAGCCATTCAGAATTGGAGAATGCTGGAGTAGAGGGGATGATCATGAATTTCAGGGGTGGGTACGCTGAGTCTCAGATCCCTGTGAGACAGGCACGAGTGGAGACAAAGCATAAGATAAGGGCGCCCTTTTTTTTCTTGACTCATTAAAAAAAAATTTTTTTTTTAAAGATTTGAGAGAGCTAGAGCACACGCGGGGGGAGGGGCAGAGGGAGAGGGAGAAGCAGACTCCCCGCTGAGCAGGGAGCCCGATGCGGGGCTTGATTCCCAGGACCCTGGGATCATGACCTGAGCCGAAGGCAGACGCTTAACGACTGAGCCACCCAGGCGCTCCATTTAAAAAAATGTTTTTTAAAAAGATTATTTATTTGAGAGAGAGAGCACTAGTGTGGGGAGGAAAGGCGGCCTCTTCAATCAGTACAGAAAAGACAAATTAATTCAGTAAATGGTGTTGGGACAGCTGGCTGACCTTTTGGAACAAAATAAGTACAGTCCTCCTGACTTTATGTCATACACCTGAATACATTCCAAGTGGAGTAAGCATTTAAATGTAAAAAATAAACCATAAAGGTGTCAGGATAAAATATGGGAAACTTTTATATAATCTTGAACTTGGGAAAGTTTTTCTAAGTATGGTACCAAAGGAAGAAGTGACAAAAAGTTGGATTGCTAGATTTCTTGAGACAAATAAAACCACCTGGATGTCAATAATCACCATAAATAAAGTTAAAATTGAAACGGAAAGCTGGAAAAAACGTTTGCAACCTGTGACAAAAGAATTAATGTTACTATTTGAAGAACTTCTGCAAATCTGTAAGAAATGTGAATACTTGGAAAAAACTGGACAAAAGACATAGAGAATTTGCAAAAAATGACACACGTGATGAATAAATATATGAAAAATGTTGAACCTCTTTAGTAATCAGAGCAATGCAAGTTAACAAAGGAGGCACCACTCTGTCCATCAGATGGGCAAAGTTTTGTTTGTTTGTTTTGTTAATGTGATGAACTGGTGGGGGTGTGAAGGAGGCCCTGGCATACTGTACTGATAGGAAATAAAAACTAGGACATACTTTCTGGAGTTGAGTTCCACAGTTTTAAAAGTCATAACATCTTACATATTTACTTATTAAATAATTCAAAAAATCAGGAATTAAAGCTTTGAACCTTAACAAGAAGAAATAGGGAGAAATGTCAAATTCTGTACTTAGGTCCCCAGATTGAATTGCACAAATATAGGGCGGGGGAGAGACATGTGAGAAAGAGACTTCAGGATTTTAGTGGTTTTCATCCTCTGGATGTCACCAGTGTGATGGACTGTCAAAAAGCTAATAAAAACCTAGCCTGTTTAACGCAGCATAGTGTCTATAGATCTATCTATAAAAAGGATTGTAATACTGAAACATTAAAATCTGAGCAGTTATTAATAGTATGGGTCCCTGGTTTTTGTTTGCGATGGTAATGGGAAACTAAAGTTATTTAGGTAGAAAGGCACTTGCAATTTTCACTGCTTTCAGCTCTTTAGGTGCCCACTTGCGGGTCATTTGTGAGTAATTGGCATTTTTGTCTAGAATGATATCATTCCATCAGTTCTCTTTGGTCACAGACATACCTAAAATTATTATTACTTCAGAATATGTTCTAAAGGGCTAAGCAGTGATCTGTGGTGTCAGGAGTTGGGAGTCCAGTGGACTAAGGTTCCTAGTTTGTAAAACAGCTTGGGACAACTAAAGGGTTTTTTTTTTTTTAAGGGTACAAAGTTAAATGACGACAAGGAGAAGGTCAAAACACTCGACTCATAATTTGCTTCTATATAGGTAAGAATGGAAATCCAAACTAGGTGAGAAGGTCGCAAGAGAGCACTTCGGTATTTTCAAACAACTAAAAGATTAACAAGCAAACTAATTATTTGAGCGTTATTTTGTATTAGTTTCACACTAAGTGTAATGTTAGGCTCTTGGGAAACAAAGATGAGTAAGAATGGTCTCTACCTTGAAGAAGCTTATAAACCAGTAGCCCTTAAGTCTCTAGGTCCCAACAATGTCCTAGGATGTGAAAAATTTTCCATGTGATCTTGGAAGTTTGAATGTAACCCTTCAGAAACAGGAAGAATGGGAACATATCAGAAAACAGAGATAGGAAATTGTCCCCATTTCCAAAAGGGGAGGGAGAGGTAGATTCTGATTATGAAATACTAGAATGAATTATTAGATAGATGGTTAGTTTTCACAAAGAACTATCTTGGTTCATTGTGAGTAAATCATACCAAAATGACTATTGTGTCTTGACTTGTTGGATTTACCAATTGGATAGACCATGTCTTGATTTATTCAAACCATTAGATACCATCTCTCAAGATATTCTTGTAGGCAAGATGACTGGTTTTCAAAGGGGGCTTCCATGGGTGCATATGTTGCCACCAAGGTTCCTTAAGTGCTCTGGTGGGGAGGAGAGGAAGCCCTAGCAGGTTGGACTCTCTCCACCCCTCTTTTACCTAGAACAGCTCCCTTGTTATCTGTTTATATATTGGAAATCCGTTTTATTTTGGTTTGATAGAGAACTTGCCCTACCAAAGAAAAAAATTTGAAAGCCCCCAGATTAACTAGTGGATTTGTGGCTGATTGAGTGACAGTATCTTTACAGTGCCAATCAACGGCTTGGTATTGCTTAAAGAGAGCTCTCCAGAGACTCTGCTCTTGACTTTTCTCAGTGACCAGTTGACAACTTCAAAGGCGTGCTTAGTGGTTTTTGAATGACTCTAGGTGGAAGGCCAGCTAAAAAACTGGGTGGGAAAATCAGGAATCAAAGCTTTGAACCTTAACAGGAAGAAACCTAATAGGGAGAAACGTCAAATTCTATACCTAGCCTGTTTAATGCAGTGTAGTGTTTCAGCTTAAAAGTTGTTTTCTTAAGGAAACCTTTCTGGACCTTTTCTCCCAGTGTGTCAGGCAAACCTGAGCCTTGCCCCCAGGCACTTGGTGCTTTCTTCCTCAGAGCACTCCTTGCACCTTCTTTTAATGATTTGGTTTGTCTCCTCAGCTTAGCTGTGCCAGGCCTGGTGTTTTCATTTCTATCTCTAGGGCGTGACTGAGTGCCCGGCACACATTAGGCATCAAGCGAGTGTTTGTTGAACAAAGGAGTTCAATGTTAAGTTCTGGGATCCGTCTTTTTTTTTTTTTTTTTAAGATTTTATTTATTCATTTGAGAGAGAGAGAGAGACAGAGAGAGCACAAGCAGAGGGAGAGGGAGAAGCCGACTCCCTGCTGAGCTGGGAGCCCGATGCGGGGCTCTATCCCAGGACCTAGAGATATGACCTGAGCCGAAGGCAGACGCCCAACCATCTGAGCCACCCAGGCGCCCCTGGGATCCGTCTTTTAAGGGAACTTGACCAAACTAGGGTGTGTCCAGAGAACAGTGGTTAGGAAGGTGGTTAAGTCTCAAAATAATTTCATGCAAGGAATTTGAGGATCCTGGGGGAGGATGGTCTGCAGAAGTGAAGATGTATGGGTCATATACCGGCGTTTTTCTGACTTAGGTGTTGTGGCAGAAGATGGACATATTTGGGGAAGGGGGAGGGGAACAGAGGAGAGGGTGGAGTGTGTGTGTGGGGGAATGACAACAGATTACAACTCAGGGTAAGGCAGCACTTTAAACAGACCAGTCCTAAATGGGAAGGGCTTGTCTTGTGGAGCAGTTGTTCTTTGGGATTACTCCGAGCTGAGGTTGATGACCAGCACCACCAGTCATCAACCACCATCACAGGTAGTGAGATCTTTCACTAGAGATGGTCTCTGGTGGGTCCTTCCAGTTCTGATGGTTTCATGATTTTATATTCACTCTCTAGAGAGGAGAGCAGAGATGTTTCCACGTTACGAAACAAGGCAGAGGCCAAAGTGGGGACCACTCGAGTTCTGGTTGGTCTCTTGGATTGTGATTTATGTTAGGCTGCCGCTCCTTGCCTTCGGCGGGCCCCGTGCTTTAAATGATCTGTGTTTATGTCTCCAACCAACAACGGTGGGTTCCCAATAAACCTCTCTTCTAATCTTCCACTTTTTAAAAGTTATTTTGACTCAAAGGTTTTTGGACAGGGGATTTTGTTCTGTCTTGTTTTTAAGCAAGCTTGGGAACAGGCTCTTTTAATAGCTGCTCTTCATACCCTGTTTAATTATATTATGCAAACAGCACTGCATCACGCAGGTGTGGAGGTCTAGGCTGGGAGCCACCTGGGCCACAGCAGCCACACACGGTGCCTCCCAGGGAAAGTGACAGGGGCGGCAGGGAGGCCTTCAGGACTAGGCGCTGGAAAAAGACGAGAAGCGTTAGGTTTTATCTACCACATTTAGCATATGTTGAGTAACTGAACAGAGGGCAGAGGAATAAAGACAAAGAAGTAATTTTGCCTGTCAATCTAGCTAGAAAGATAAACACACAGATAAAAGAAGAAAATAATAGACTAAAAGGAATGTTTCGGAATCTCAAAGCAGTGTTTCCTAATGGGGGTTCTAAGCCCTCTCCAACTTACCGGCACTATCTCGCATAATAGTGGTTCTTGGCCCTGATTGCTCATTAGATCGCCTCAGGGGCTTATAAAAAACAGCTGCACAGGCCCTGTGCCAGGCCAAATAATTCAGATCTCTGGGAGTGGGGTCTGGGGAAAGGTATTTTTTATACTGAGCAGGTGATTCACATGTGTCTGTAATCTAATACATAGGGCAGCCAGGGAGGTCAGAAGGGCTGGCCTGGGTGCTGGGAGGAGGACTGGAGGGGGGCGGGGTAAAGACTGGGGAGGGGTAAAGACTGGTGTTTTGGGGGGGGGTAAAGACCATGGAAGGGACCCGGGAGGGCACTGGGCCTTGGTCTGGGCAGGTATCAGAAGGGAGAAAATTCAGAACAAGCCAAGCCTACTTGATTTTTGTCTCGAGGCTAACCCTGGTTGGGTTTGTAGGCACATTGCTTAGCACAGGCTTTCCTTCTTTCCACGTCAAAAACCTAGTAGGTTGATTTTTCGTGTGGATAAATCTCATATTTAGATACATTAAAAATCTTTAACAGCATCTTTGAGATATTATGTCTTACAACACCCCCGAAAGCTAGTTATTTTACAGATGAGAAAGCCCAGTGAAGGTCAGAGAGGTGAGGGAGTGGGTCTCAGGCTGCTTAGCTAATGGTGACATTTTCTTTGGCTCTAGTGAGACTTCTGTATGTTTGCATTGGTGGCTTGTTAAGATCACATGCAGGGAGAGTAATGATTTGACCTGGAAATCATAAATTCTATTTTTGCCTGTACTGATTGGGTTCCAGGGAGCGCCTAAGCTTTTTACAAGTTCCTCCTGGAGTCCTGTACTCACCTCCTGGAGTGGAAGTGATTTACTCTACAGGTGTTATCCAATAACTCTCAGTTGCTTGCAGCCCACTACTGGGCATCAGCTCTTCTTTCCAGGTATCCTCTCCAGTCTAGATTTCCGGGAGGAGGAGGGAGGAATGGCTGGCCAGGGGCTGGTGGGGCCAGGCCCTGCTCATGGGGTTTGTGCCCGCATGGGAACGAGACAGTTGGGGTCCAGGTTGTGGCGTGTTCCTTTTCCATTCTCATTGTTGCTATCTTAGTGGGTACAAATGTGTTGGTTATTCATGAAAACAATAAAAAAGGACTTTTAGCACAATAAAATTAAATGCTACTGAGTTTTTAGAAATCTTTGTGGCTTATTTCGCAACACAAATTGGTTGGTATAATTCTGACGGAAGCAACCTGATCTCTATCCTGGGGGCATTCTGGCGGTTTCTTCCTCTGAGAGAAGTGTCTTTGGCTTTGTGTTTAAAATGTCAAGGTTCTCATTGCTGAATGATTAGAATAAGAGAATGAAAAATTCACAAGATAGCACCCTGTGGATAACAGGCTTTTAAAATCGTCCCCAGTACCCGTCCTTTCCTTGTGTTGCCAGATATGGAAGCCCTTCAGCATTTGTGTTCTGTTTGGGCTGATTTGCCTGAGTAGAATGCCTACCTCAGGGAGGAATTAGAGATTAAGGATGACCTGATGTATCATAATACATTAAGTCCTTGGTGAACCCAACCACACTTTTATTTATTTAAAAATTTCAATTTGTATCAAAAAGACTAATCAACATTTAAAACATTAGGAAAAAATGTAGATCTCTTTCATCATTCTGTCACCTAACTCAGTAACCATTTTCTATTTCCCTACATCTTCCACACGCATATTTTTAGGAAATATCATTTCTGATGGACACATCTTTGTATTCTGTTCATTTTTTTTTAAAGTAAATGCTAAAATTAAATGTGCTTTACTTTTGAGGAATTATTTACTTGAAATAGACTCATAGGAGTGAAATTACTGGGTGAAAGATTATGAACGTTGTTAGGTCTGTTCCTAGGAACTGCCATGGTGTTTTCCAAAAGAGAAGCACAGATTTACGAAGTGACCAGTAAAAGACTGAGGTACCAGTTTCACTGAAGGCTTACCAGTAACCATTCTGAACACTAAAAAAAAAAAAATCATTTACCACTTTATTTTATTCATTATAAACTGTTATCCTCAGGTTAGTCTGTATTCTGATTCTTTAATCACCTGTAAGAAATATTTTTCCTTTTTATTTTTCTCAATTGTTTCTTAGTGAATCAGCTGTCCCAATTCTTTTGTCCACTTTTCACCTGAATGAGGTTTCCTTTAAAATGTAATTGGTCTATTTATATCTCACAGATCTACTCTCAGTGATGTCTGAGGCAAAGATTTTCTCAATCTCACTTGGAATCTTAAAGATGTATGCAGAGGGACAGTCTGATTCATGGTTGTCCTCGTCCATCCTGACCCCGCTGTAGGCATCCACAGCGCTTGTGTGGGAGTTTGTCCAACACCTCCCAACCTTGAACCCAGCCCTGCAGGGACCTCTGCTCCTTCCAGTGAGCTGCCTGCCTTCTCCCCGAGGCCGGCTCCAGACTCAGAGGGCACCTGGGGCTGTTGACTTCTGACCAGGACCTCAGAGCCTGCTGGAGCACCCCGCGTAGCCCACCTCACTCCCACACTTGATCACTGACTGCCTCCCAACCTCTGGTTCCTTTCTCCATCACCTTCTCCCCACCCCACCATTTTGTTAGCCTCCCTTCCCCTACTTACTTCACTGTCACCCAGCCTAGCCTGAGATCCGTCATGGAAGCTACTCTCATCCCTAGTGTCCCCCATTTGCTCACCTTCCCCACCCAGCAGTGCCCCAGGTGGCCTGGTCAGCCTCGCTCCATGGAGTCCCGGCCCTTCCCTTCCTTCTTCAGGAGTTTGAAGAAAAATCCTTTCCTCTCTTCAACCTTTACTTCTTTACAGATTCCTCCTACTTAACATATAAGTCTCTCCCTCCCTTAAAAACAGCACTCCATTTCTGTCCTGTCTCTTGCCTTCCCTTCACACAGCTTGTCTGAGAAGTAATAACAGTCACACCTCCCATTTGCTCCTTGCGCCGCTGCACCCGGACTCGTAGCCCCCGCCCCACAATCGCTCTTGAAAGGGTAAATAACAACCTGCCTGTTCACCAGATCTGCTTAAAGGCCTTATTTTTATGTCCGTTTTTTATTTTGACCTTTTGGAAGAGGGAAATGTCTACCTGAGGGAGAGACTTTGAGGAATCTCTCTTGCCTGCTGTAGGCTTAAAGGACATGAAGTTTCTTGGGTGTGTTGAAGAACAAAGGATTGGGGCACCTGGGTGGTGCAGTTGGTTAAGCGACCAATTCTTGGTTTTGGGCTCAGGGCATGATCTCAGGGTCCTGGGATCCAGCCCTGCCTTGGGCTCCGTGGTCAGCCTGCTGGAGGTTCTCTCTCCCTCTCCCTCCCCCTTTACTCTCTCCCTGTGCTCGAGTTCACGCTTCTTCTCTCTCTTTCAAATAAATAAACTTTAAAATAAATAAATAAATAAAATCTTTTTAAAAAAAGAACAAAGGATTCAGCCTTTCTCTTTCTCTGGAGGCTTCATTTTTCCATTTTCAACTCCACAGATTCCCAGGTGCCCCCTGAGGAGGCATTAGTCTCTTGCTGTTTCAGGTGGTGCCCCTGTTCTTGACTCTAACCTACCAACACATGCAGGCACTTCATTTTTATTAACTCATTAGTGCTCACAATGATCTTTTTTTCCATGAAGAAATTTAGGCACAAAGAGATACCTTCCCAGGGAACACCCAGCTAGTAAATGGTGGAGCTTAGACTTGAACTAAGTGGTCTGGGAGAGGCCAGAAGTCCTTGCTGAACACTTTTTTAGCCTTTATCTTACTTATCGGATCTGTCTGACCCTTCTTTCCTGCTTTTCCTTTGCAGGTTCCTTAAATACTGGTGGGGAAGGGAATGAGAAATTATTTTCTATCCTTTATGTTCTTCTAGTTGGACTAAAAATTAAATTTACTAAGATTAACAGGAGGAAAAAAAAAAAACAGTTTTATTACATGTGCAGAGAGGCCCAATAATGAAATTGAGAACGAAAAAAATGACCAAGGCAGGCAGTTTTTATATTTTTTAGACAAAGAGACAATAAATCTGTGAGGACCTGATAGGAAAAAGAAAACTTTGGGAGCTTCAGTTAGTAAGGAATTCTAAACAGAATTTGGGCTGGGGTAGTAAATCAGTAAAAAGTAACATGGGTTGTTTATATAACCTTCTCGGCTCTAAATCTCCCATCTCTGGGGGTAAGATCATCTCTTTAGCTCCTGGTACAGGGAGGATGCCTTCCACATGGGAGATTCATTTCCTGTTTTCAGGGGGACGGGAGGGGCTGAGTGTGCTTGCACAGGCTGTCTCTAGGTCACTTTTATACAAAATAATCAATATGCCAAAGCGGCACGTTTTGGGGCAGCCTGCCCTTGGCCCCTGCAAGCGTTCCTAGGATTCCATCCCCCACCCTCCCGAGTCCAGCTCCTTTCTGTATCTTCACTTAGATGTCCCACAGCCGCCTCAAATTTAGCACATCCTGAAAGAACTCCTCACCCTCCCAGGAGACCAACACGCCTTCCCATGACCTCTCTGTGAATGGCTTCGTCATCCATTCAGTTATTCAGGTTGGATGCTAAAAAGTCATTCTAGATTTCTCCTTTTCCAGGAGATCCTCCAGATCTTTGCATTGCCAGACCCTCCTTGACATTCATATCTCTGAGTAAATATCACCTCCACAGAGAGGCCTTCCCTGACTGACATAGCTGTTTAATGTAGCTGTCAGTCACCCGCTATCACAGCACCTTACTTTAATTCTCTGCATGGTACTTATCACTTATTGATTGATTTGTTTATCATTGCTCCATGTGAAGTAAACACCACGAGGGCAGTGACCTTGTCTGTTCTGTTAGTCTCTGTATCCCAAGCATCCAGAGCTGTCTTGCATATCATCAAAATAATATTGATGAGAGCTGACATATATGGAGAATTGCCAATGTGCTTAAGCAAATAGTAATGCAGTATATAATACTTACCCTCATATGGTAATCTCTACTTTCATAATAATATACATAATGTATATTCTACATTTATTATATAATTAGCGTATTATATATGATATAAAATATCTATGATATATAATATATGTACATATATATGTGTGTGTGTGTATCCTCACAGTAATATAATAACAGTACCTATGCTCAGATGATTTTGGTGAGAATTAAATGAGGCAGGAACTATTCTCATTAATTTTCACCAATGTATATGAGGGTAGGGATATTGTTATTACTATCAGTAGTATTATGCCTGGTTTGTCGGTGAGGAAACTGAGGTACACAGTGGTTAACTAACTGACCTAAGACCACAGAGCTGATACGCGGTGGGGTCAGGCTTGGACCCTGGCGTCGGGCTTTTGAGCTGGAGGCTCTATCAGTGATCGCTGAAGGATTGGCTATACCTCGTCACCGGAGTGCTCCCCAAGTCCCTTCGTCTCCTGTCCTTTCTGCCCCACAGCCGGAGGAGGGGCTTCCAATGTCTCTCGCCTGGATTTTGCCACAGCTTCTTAGCCGATGTCCCAACCTCTAGGTTTGCTTTTTAATTCTACTAGTGTTTAATCTAAAAAGCAAATCAGAACTGTAGGCTCCTGATCTTGTAGACTAAAATCCAAACTCCCTTTCTTTACAACCTGAATTCTGCTCACATCTTTATCCTCCTTTCCCACTTCTCCCTCTCATGCACATCTATTTTTCCCCACACCAAATGACCCTGGGATTGCTGAAGCACACAATTTCGTGCCTTCTCATGGGCTGTTTCCCTTGCCTTGCTTCATCCCACAGATTCTCAAGTTTTATTTCTACTTAGGAACTTTCTTAATGTTCTCCTTAATCTCCTCCAGCCCATGGGGCTCCCTACATTGGGTGTCTTTCTTCTCTCCTGTTTCATTTTGTGCAGACTTACATCATGGAACTTGTCTAGGCTATATGGAACTTGTCTAGGCTCCTCCTCTGCCCCGCCCCCCCCACCTGAACTTTCCCCTGTCCTTGCCTGGGAACATTATTATTTGGAAGGAATTGGTTGACTGGCTTCCCTCTGACCCTGGTATCTAACAGAAGGCCTGGTAAATAATAGGCACTCTGTAACTGTTGGCTGAGTGAATACTAACTTCCAAAAGGAATTTGAGGCAATCCACAGATAAGAGAGGGCATAGTCAACCATAATATAAAACTTTCAGAAACCAAGTGAAAAAATCATGTTCTTGGAATGAGTTTATTCCTGGAATTGGGCACACTTTATCTTTGAGTTTTTTGGCTACCGAGATAAAAAGGGAAACTTGAACTCACGACCCTGAGATCAAGAGTTGCATGCTTTTTTTTTTTTAAGAATTTTTCTTTTTGGGGGCGCCTGGGTGGCTCAGTCATTAAGTGTCTGCCTTCGGCTCAGGTCCTGATCCCAGGGTCCTGGGATCGAGTCCCGCATCGGGCTCCCTGCTCCGCAGGAAGCCTGCTTTTCCCTCTCCCACTCCCCCTGCTTGTGTTCCCTCTCTCGCGCTCTCTCTCTCTCTGTCAAATAAATAAATAAAATCTTTAAAAAAAAAAAAAAGAATTTTTTTTTTTATTTATTCATTTGAGACAGAGAGATACAGAGAGAGAGAGTAGGAGCAGTGGGGAGAGGTGGAGGGAGAGGGAGAAGCAGACTCCCCACTGAGCAGGGAGCCTGATGCAGAGCTCGATCCCAGGACCTGGAGATCATGACCTGAGCCGAAGGCAGACGCTTAACGGCTGAGCCACCCAGGCGCCCCAAGAGTTGCATGCTTTACGAATTGAGCCAGCCAGGTGCCTCTTATAGACAGTGTTTTTGAATATAAACATTTGTAAGTTTTCCTTAATAAAAGCTCAGGGTTTAGCATTGAATTGCTGTTCCGAAGGCACTTTTCTGGGGACTACTTTAATATAGTTCCTATATTTTTCTGATACAATTTATTATGGGGGTGGAGCTTGGAGAGCCTAGGGGTTTTAGTAACTTACTCCACAACCACAGCACAGACGCCTCATAGATACACCTTGTAATGTCAGTTTTAGGGGGAGGGGTTGAGGGCAAACTTCAGCTAGTTCTGAGTCAGCTATTTTACATTTAATTCTGTGGTGACTATAGTTCTTCTATGTTGTTGTTTAAAGAGGGTTCTCCCTGCATTAGAAACCAGGTGGTCCAGGCTTGGATGTTCTCTCATGAAAACTTAAGGACCTGACTTGTTGGGCTGCCCAGTTAGAAGGCCGTCTTGCGTCCACGAAGCAGTGAGCTGTAGCTGTCTGGGACCGGGCCGAAATAGCTCAACTACCTATACAACACCTTGGTTGAGCCCCAGAGTTCTAGATCCTAGAGTTCTATGCCATCAAATATGGGAGGGATGACTCTGGTCCAAAAGATTTAAGGCAAGGTATTGTAAAATACTTGTCATTCACTAAAAAATATATTTGTTTTTTAGTGAATAGGTACCTACTGTGTGCAGGGGTACCTACTGTGTGCAGGGCACTGGACTTGGTACTGGGGGGTACTGTGTTAGCACTCGAGTGGGGCTCATTGTCTAGTATGATTTCGTTCTTCACTGAGTTCACAATCTAGACAAAGTCACAAGGAACCATTCCAATGATATGGTCCGGGCCCCAGGTACCAAGTAGGCCCCCAAGTAGCTGAGTTCATTCACCTGGTAGATGAGGGGGGTTAGTATTGTCCATTTAAACATTGAGGGACATCTGCCAAATGTTATAATTTAACATAAGATTTAGCTTAGTTGATGCAGTTTTACCCCTTGATCCATTGTTGGTGAACAAGATCATGTGGTTTTGATTTTTTTTTTATTAGGAAATTTTCAAACACACAGAAAAGTACAATAGTAGTACAATGAATAGCTTCATTATCATCACCTTGATTTCGTAGTTGTTAATATTTTGTCGTATTTGCTTCAGCTGTTTTTTTTTTTCTTTTTTGGTGTGCATTTTAGAATAAATTACAGATATCATGACATTTAACTTCCAGACACTTTCGGATGTAGCTCCAATAGATTGCTTCTGTAGTAGGCAGCCTCCAAGATGGCCCCCAGTGTTCCCTGCCTCCCGGTGTTCATCCTCTTGTGTAATCTCCTCCCTGAGTGTAAGCTGGGCTTACTGATTTGTTTCCAACAAATAGAATATGGTAAAAGCAATGGGATATCCTTTCCAAGATGAGGTTGTAAAAAGACTGTGGCTTCCATCTTGGGCATCCTCTCTCTCCTCCTCTTGCTCTCAGTCGCTTGCTTTGACGGAAGCCAGCACTGTTGTGAGCTGCTCTATAGAGAGGTCCATGTGGCAGAGGATGACTGTCTCTGGTCAAGAGCCAGCGAGCACCTGAGGCCTGTTGGCAGCCACGTGAGTGAGTCTGGAAACACTCTCCCTGAGTCAAGCCTTGAGGTAACTGCAACCCTGCATAACTTGTCGATTAAATCCTGTGAGAGACCGTGAGCTAGAGGCACCCAGCTAAGGGCCTGGATTCCTGACCCACAGAAACTGAGATAATAAGTGTTTGTTGTTTTAAACTGCTAAGTTTTGGGGTAATTCTGTATTCGGCAATAATAAGTACACATACATAACTCCAATCCTATTAATCCCGGTAGGAGACTCTTTCAGCTGCTGCTGAGTTGTGAGGAGTGAAGCCAGGCTGTCAGCCAAGGAAAGAGTGTTTATCCTGCGATGGTGGGTGGCAGGCATCGGATCTCAGTTGCCTCAAGTTATTTAAATAAAAGGTTTTACATCTTTTAGAAGTAGAATCTTATCTTTCTGTCTCTCAAGATACTATTATTATTGCCCATTCTGATTTTTAAAGGCTTATTTTCATCTTGGCTCTGAAGAAATCTGTATCTGTGCCAAAGTAATAGAACTTGGCATGTAGGAGGTTTCTGTCTCTGGATTCAGTGATCTTTGAGAAGGCAGTCTGCTCTGAGGAGAGAGCTATGTGGCATGTTTTAACCCATTTAATGGTCAGGATACATGGACAAAAGCATTCAGTATAGGAGTAATAGCTCTCCTATAAAGTAGGATAAAGACTCAGTCCTGCACTGAGCATCAACAGAATTTTGATGTGATGTTTAGCACATGTGTAGGAGTTTGTTTGTTTGTTTATTTACTTATAGAGGGGGGATTGGAGGGGCAGAGGGAAAAGGAGAGAGAGAACCACAAGCAGGCTCCACGATCATCGTGGAGCCCAGTGCGGGGCTTGATCTCAGGACTCTGAGATCATGACCTGAGCTGAAATCAAGAGTCAGACGAGCCACCCAGGCACCCCAGGATTCCCATTTTTAAAGCTAAAGTCTGTAGTAATTTGATTTCCCCCCAAGGGATCTGTGCCTATTGAGTGAATCTGAGTAAGATCTATCACACTGGGCCTGCCTTAAACGGTTCTGGTGGTTAAAGATCTTTACCCGGTTTTGGTGCTTGCTCTGATGTTTGAAAATAGTTGAGGATCTTGGGTTCCAACTAAGGTGAAACCTGAGATCCATAAAATGAATAAAAGTTCTTCAGGACTGTGGAGTCTGTTTCCATGGCCCTGATGGCCAAACACAAAACCTCCCATGGGAATGAATCTATTACTAGTCAGCTTTCTTAAAAGAAGTTCCTTACAGAAGGATTTGAACTTAAATTTCGATGTGACATCGAGTTCTGCCTGATACGTTGTTTCATTAACCAAACCAGAATGTGGGAGCTACCAGATAGTCTTTATTGAATAAAGGGATGAAACAACTGGCTCGTTTGCCCAAATACAGGGCAGCCAAGGCTGAAATGAAAATAAGGGGAAAGCATCTCCTGGGATGTAGTATGAGTTGAGTGATCTATATTCTTTACCCTCAGAAGGTCTACTTGGGAAGGGGCGATTCGGGAGACTTTTATACCCCTCAGATCTCAGTCCAGTGTGTAGTCAGACTCTGAAGCAACAATATTGCAGCAACGTCAAGGAGAGAGAATTAAGTGAGTCGGTGACGTTACGTCACCCTTAGAGATTTAGTTGTAGTGCGTTCCGACTTCGAGGAGCTGCTGTTTGTTGCTGGGAAATGAGAATGTGAGTCTGAGCAGGCGTTTGCCGCCTCCTGAGGAATACTTTTGTAATCTAGATTTCCCACGTATGGAGTTTTTCCACAACTGGTGCAGATCCTTCATCCCAGTGTTCTAAAGTTATAGTATATGCCCACGGGGGCTCTGGGTGTGTGGAGGTCAGAAGGCGCTCAGACACATCAAGAGGGCTGATGTACAGAAGAGCAAGCACAGCTCCTTCCTTGTCATGGGGAAGGGATGTGCTTCCTGTCTCATCCCAGGGAATCTGAAGAGCTGGGACATCAGCAAAGAGGAAGAGGAAGTGAGGTGATTGGTTTTGGTCTGTGAGGACAGGGTCAAGATAGTTTATACAAGCTGAGAAAAATTCTTTCTGTGGGTTCTTTCAGAAAATCCTACAGGAAATTGCAGGAGTATCTGGTTGCTTTCCAAAAATTAAACCTGAAGAGGGATTAAATATACGTGCTGCTTCTGGTGTGTCTCCCGATGGTTAATAACCTCACATATAAGATAGCAACCCCTTTCCCCCCCATAATTGAAAGACTCACATACACAGCAATTTTAGAATATGCTGGGAATATGAACAAGAGCTCTTTAAAGGAACTGGCCTGACAAAAAGTGTCTGATCAGGAGTGTAAGAGAGAATAGAAAGTAGAATAGAACTGTCTAACCACAGAGTAGTCTGTCCTGCCCAAGAAGTGATAGAGACAACTCTAGCAGAGTTGGGGCTGGGAAATATGGGGTAGGGAAGTGGGAGAAGGGATTTCTACCCTGGGAGAGATCTTGGACTGGTTCTGTCCACAGTCAGTACTTGTTCTCATTACTGGTGATGAGTAGAAGATCACGTCTAATGTTAAAATAGCACTTCTAGTTTGCAAAGTACTCTCACATTAGTCTATCTTCTAATACTTGCAATAGCTCTCCATTTTAAGAAAGGACAGAGATCACACATAATTAAAGCTGTTATCATCTAATTGACAGTTTCTACTCTGATAGGTACCCGATGGACAGAAAAGTAAAACTGAGGGTTATTTGCCATCATAGAGCTGAAAAACTACTTGAGGAGATAGCACATACACACAAATCAGACTAAGAGATAGCATGTGTGAATTACTTAATGGTGAGCTAGATCGGTGGTTCTCAAAGGGTGGTCCCTGGACCAGCAACATCAGCATTATCTGGGATCTGTTAGAAATGCAATTTTTTTTTTTTTTTTAAAGTAGTCTCTATGCTCAGCATGGAGCCCAGTACAGGACTTGAACTCACAACCCTGAGATCAAGACTTGAGTTTAGTACAAGACCTGAGTTTAGTACAAGACCTGAGTTGAGATCAACACCTGAGTTGAGATCAAGAGTTGGATGCTTAACCGACTGAGCCCCCCAGGTGCCCGGTAGAAATGCACTCTTGAGTCCCACTCCATACCTGCTGAATCAGAAATTCCTGGTGGTGTATCAATCAGTGTTTTTAAAAAGGCCTCCAAATGATTATGATGCATGCTCGAATTTAAGATCGCTGATCTAGTCCAGACCAATACTTCTCAAACTCTGGCATGATAAGAGTCACCTGGAACAGTGCTATTTTTTTTTAATTTTTTCAAGTTTTTATTTAAATTTAGTTAGTTAACATAGATAGTAAAATTGCACCTGAAACAGTGCTATTTGAAATATGGGCCAAGAACTGCAGGCTCTCCAGGTGATTTTTACGGACCTGAAAGCTTGTTAAAAGACAGATTTTCTAGTCCTACTCCCAGACATTCTAATTCAGTAGATGGGACCTGAGAATTTGTGATGCTGAGGGGCTCAGACTGTTCTCTGAGCAACTGTGCTCTAAGTGGTTGTGCCTCTGGGGTTTAGTAGAGGAGTGGGCAGTGAGACAGACTCATGCACCAGGTCTGTGTGGGTGGTCTTCACAGAGTAGAGGAAGGAGGACGTGTTCTGAGCCTGATGGGAAGATTTAGGTTGGGTAAGAGGAAGTTTATTTGAGGCCAGGGGGAGTAGGATGAGCACCCAGCATGTTTGACTGAAGTAGAGCATTCATGCTAGCTAGACCTTGGCTCGTCCTGCCTGGGATTGGGGCAAGTTAGCAACTGTCTGCTCTCACGCATCCTCCCCAAGGAGAGAAGGCTGAGAGCCAGGCAGCAGGCAAACAGCCTAGGACCAGGAGTACTTTCCTTCCTTTTTTTTTTTTTTAAAGATTTTATTCATTTATTTGAGAGAGAGAATGAGATAGAGAGAGCATGAGAGTGGGGAGGGTCAGAGGGAGAAGCAGACTGCCCGCTGAGCAGGGAGCCCGATGCGGGACTCGATCCCGGGACTCCAGGATCAGGACCTGAGCCGAAGGCAGTCGCTTAACCAACTGAGCCACCCAGGCGCCCAGGAGTACTTTCTTAGTTGTGCTGTTATATGGTCCCACCCTCTAAGTGGGACTTTTAAGACCTATTACTGCTTTCTTCTTTTCTCCTCTTCCCTTAGTTCCTCTGCTCACCAAGTCTGGCTTGCTTGAACTCTACAGCTTGTTCTCTCAGTTTGGCCTGAATCTTCAGGCTTGGATTCTGATCATTCTTCTCAGACTCCATGTTGATTTAGTTCTCCCTGGACAACTGTGTGGCTTTGCTTTCCATATTCACCCTTCCCCTTCCTCTCCCACCCATCACCTCAGTCAGTCCTTAGTGGGGGTGAGGAAGCTGGCCACCATGCTCCGTCTTCTTCCAGATACTGTCATCTGTGTTGTGTCCTGGTGTCTCCTGGTCAGCTCTGTGTTGCTGTCCATGACAAGAGAAGCAGAAGATAATGTGGCAAGAGCCAGCTCAGGCTTGGAGGTCAGGATAAGCAGCCTTGGATTAATGGGGTCACTTAAGATTTTGACCAGTGATCTTGTAAAATCCAATCACAGCTCAAGTCTGAGGTACAAAGAGCGAATATCCTTTAGGGCTCCGGAACATTTTTGTTATCCTTGACTTAGCACTCAATCTGTGGTCATCCTTGGTGCCCCAGTGGTTATTGCATCTGCATCATGGCTTTTTCCATGGAGAAGAGCTGCCCACACCACCCAAGAGAGGTAGGATCAGATTCTAGGAACACCCAGGACCAGCTAGTATTCCCTAGCCCTTGGTGGAGCCAACTCTTATTGCCCCTGCCATGGGCTCTTCTCCATGGCCCCTCTCCCCTGGCTGTTTGGTCACTGTCCTTGCATGTCCTCACTGGTCTCTGCTCGCTAATGGCCACTTGAAGATCCAGGCATGGAGTTCTGTGAAATCACCGTGGGCACCTGAAGTCACCCTGCCTTCATTGGCTGGATGTACTCCACACCCTCTTGTGATGTGGGCTGCCCTCACAGTCAGGAGGGCTCTGCACCCTCACGGAGGTTTTCCAGATGCTTGGAAGCTGGCCTCTGGTGGAGCATCCCTCACCTCCCAGGGTTTCTGATATTTTCAACCTTCATTTGCGCTCACCAGTGGTTCTGGTTCACGCTCCCAACCTGGAGGCTGGCAGGGAGTCACAGGTGCTCAGGTAGCTCTGAGCTGCTTCTGTCCCTCCCTACAGAAGCCAGTGGGGATAGTTTACCTACTGAAAATGAAGCTTGAGTTGCCTCATCCTCCAAGCCTGTTCCTTCAGTGCCCTTTAAAAATGCCCTTAGTGTTTTGTTTTTGCAACGTCTGGCCGCAAGATCTGGAACCACTTGGTGAAAGCTGAGAGTCCTGCAGTCTTGAGACCTTAGCCCGGCCTCTTTGTCTCTAAGCAGAGTCCAATCTAAATTCAATTTCCCTCTTAAAATTACTTCCTGCCAATGTCCAAAAGGCCAAAGCTAGCACAGTTTGAGCGATAAAAATATATAACGAAAGTACTGGATTATAAGCCATAGAACCAAATAAGTATTGATGAATACATACTTACATAAATAAATAATTGAATACATTAGTAAATGGGGAATGTGGGAATAGTAGGATTCTAATCAATACATGTAGAAGGAGTGAGAAAAATAGAAAATCCTGATGAGGCAAGCATCATAGTAATAATTGTTTTGGAAAACATCCACCAGTGGATGCCGAAATCAGTGGGCCAGAGTTTGCAGGGAAACATGATAGTTATACAGTTTCAAAAGATCTCACCCAAGATTATTAGTTGCAAAGGAAAAGTAGTACCACTACAGCGAAGAGCCCTCACGGGCGCCACCTATACCACATAGTCAAGGTTAACATCACCAGTGATAAGACACATGGTCGTTATGGACCCTCTGAGAGGGTGCCCTGAGAAGGTATATTAGTCAGGTTTCCTAAGAGAAACAGACCAATAGAATGTATGTAAATATACACGTGTATATTTGGGATGTATATATTTAGTATAAAAATGTATAAGGAATTGGCTCCTGCAGTTACAGAGGCTGACGTGTCGCAAGATCTGCAGGGTGAGTCCGCATGCTGGAGACCCAGGAGAGCTGAGGGTGTGGGTCCAGTCTAAAGGCTCAACACCCAGGAAGAGGTGATGTTTCAGCTTGAGTCCAAGGGCGGGAAAAGACCCATGTTCCCCTTTGAAGGCAGAAGGAATTCTCCCTTACTCTCTGGAGAGTCAGCTCCCCCCCCCCCCTTTTTTTAAGGCCTTCAACTAATTGGATGAGGCCCACCCACATCAGAGACGGTAATCTGCAATACTTAGTCTGCCACTTAAATGTTAACCTCATCCAAAGCACCTTCACAAAAACACCCAGAATTATGTTTGGCCTAATAACTTAGCACTCCGTGGCCAGTCACATGGACACATAAAATTAGCCATCACAGAAGGTGACATTATGACTTTCATGGTATTCTTGCCAAAAATGCATGACCTGATCTAATCATAAAAAACCTTAGGCAAACTCAAATTGCTGAACGTTGTACAAAATAACTGACCAGTATTCTTTAAAAGTGTCAGGGTTATGCAAGACAAGGAGAGACTGAGGAATTTTCAGATTGGAGGAGAGAGTAAGGATACATGACACCTACAAGCAATGTGGGATCCTAGATTGGATCCTGCAACACAAAAGGGCATTAGTTGAAAAACTAATAAGATGTGAATAAAATATGAAAACTAATAAAAATAGTGCAGTTAATAGTATTGTATTAATGTTAATTTCTTAGTTTGTTACATGGACTGTGATAATATAAGATGTTGATATTGGCAGAAGCCGATTGAGGGGTATACAGGAGCTCTGCTATTTTTGCAAATTTTCTGTAAGTCTAAGATCCTTTCAAAATAAAATTTTTAAAAAGCTTCCTGCCATTTGGTCCTTGAGGACTTTTCGATAACAGTATATTTTGATATTCTTTAAATTTATCACTGTTGTGTGTGTATACACTTGTGATTTTGTATCTACCATTCAACGTTTTCCACAAATGCTAAATTCCATCAGTTTTTTTTGGAAGCACCTTTAAAAAGCCCTAGACTTCTTTTCTTTTCTTTCTTTCTTTCTTTCTTTCTTTCTTTCTTTCTTTCTTTCTTT